>NW_026884011.1:0-54616 GCF_032173495.1 Musca vetustissima
ACCATAGGTTTCTTGATGGTGGTATTTATACCCTTCACCACACTGTGGTACAGGGTATTATGTCTTTGTGCATATGTTTGTAACAGGCAAAAATAATCGAGATAGACCCATGGTTCCTTTTGAGAATATACATAGAATCACTTTCTAAGTCGATTTATGCATGTCCGTCCGTCCGTCCGTCCGTCTGTCCGTCTGTCCGTCTGTCTGTCCATGTTAAATTGTAAACAAAGTACAGGTCGCATTTATGATCCGAATTGGATGAAATTTGGCACAGGTCACATATTTGGCCCAAGGACGAAACATATTGATATTGGGAAAAATCGGTTCAGATTTGGATATAGCTCCCATATATATATTTAACCGATTTAATGTAAACGGTCCCTATATATCTTTCGATTTGCACGAAATTTGGTACAGCCTAATCATTTAGGTCTAGAATGATGTCTGCCAAGTTTCGTAAAAATCGGTCCAGATTTAGATATAGCTCCCATATATAGTTTCGTCCGATTTCATGTAAATGGTGCCCCAAAGTCCCTATATATCTTTCGATTTGCACAAAATTTGGTACAGCCTAAGCACTTAGGTCTAGAATGATGTCTGCCAAGTTTCGAGGAAATCGGTCCAGATTTAGATATAGCTCCCATATATAGTTTTGTCCGATTTCATGTAAATGGTGCCCCAAAGTCCCTATATATCTTTTGATTTGCACGAAATTTGGCATAACGTACTGAATTGAGCCTAGAATGCTGTCTGCCAACTTTCGAGAAAATCGGTCCAGATTTAGATATAGCTCCCATATATAGTTTCGTCCGATTTCATGTAAATGGTGCACCAAATTCCCTATATATCTTTCGATTTGCACGAAATTTGGCATAACGTATTGAATTGAGCCTAGAATGATGTCTGCCAAGTTTCGTGAAAATCGGTCAAGATTTAGATATAGCTCCCATATATAGTTTCGTCCGATTTCATGTAAATGGTGCACCAAAGTCCCTATATATCTTTCGATTTGCACGAAATTTGGCATAACGTACTGAATTGAGCCTTGAAAGATGTCTGCCAAATTTCGAGAAAATCGGTCCAGATTTCTATATAGCTCCCATATATAGTTTCGTCCGATTTCATGTAAATGATGCACCAAAGTCCCTATATATGTTTCGATTAGCACGAAATTTGGCATAGCGTACTGAATTAGTTTCAGAATAATGTGTGCCAATTTTCGAGAAAATCGGTTCAGATTTAGATATAGCTCCCATATATAGTTTCGTCCGATTTCATGTAAATGGTGCACCAAAGTCCCTATATATCTTTCGATTTGCACAAAATTTGGTACAGCCTAAGCACTTAGGTCTAGAATGATGTCTGCCAAGTTTCGAGGAAATCGGTCCAGATTTAGATATAGCTCCCATATATAGTTTTGTCCGATTTCATGTAAATGGTGCCCCAAAGTCCCTATATATCTTTTGATTTGCACGAAATTTGGCATAACGTACTGAATTGAGCCTAGAATGCTGTCTGCCAACTTTCGAGAAAATCGGTCCAGATTTAGATATAGCTCCCATATATAGTTTCGTCCGATTTCATGTAAATGGTGCACCAAATTCCCTATATATCTTTCGATTTGCACGAAATTTGGCATAACGTATTGAATTGAGCCTAGAATGATGTCTGCCAAGTTTCGTGAAAATCGGTCAAGATTTAGATATAGCTCCCATATATAGTTTCGTCCGATTTCATGTAAATGGTGCACCAAAGTCCCTATATATCTTTCGATTTGCACGAAATTTGGCATAACGTACTGAATTGAGCCTTGAAAGATGTCTGCCAAATTTCGAGAAAATCGGTCCAGATTTCTATATAGCTCCCATATATAGTTTCGTCCGATTTCATGTAAATGATGCACCAAAGTCCCTATATATGTTTCGATTAGCACGAAATTTGGCATAGCGTACTGAATTAGTTTCAGAATAATGTGTGCCAATTTTCGAGAAAATCGGTTCAGATTTAGATATAGCTCCCATATATAGTTTCGTCCGATTTCATGTAAATGATGCACGATTTGCACGAAATTTGGCATAACGTACTGAAAATCGGTCCATATTTAGATATAGCTCCCTTTTATTATAGATTGATTATAAGTAATTGACGCACCAAGGATCCAATAGGCTGATAGGAACAAAACGTTCTGAAATTAGTACAACGTAACCTGTGACAAGTTGGTTTGAAATCGCTTAATATTTGGATAGAGCTTCCATATATATTTTCGCCCGTAAAGTGGGCATCAAACTCCTCATGTTAGTCAGATTGACATCAAAGTTTGCACAACGTACAAAATTGAGCATAGATTTACGTAGTTGCGTTTTCTAGAAGTACAGACATAGCCCAACGGATGACGTATTTATATTTGTTTGAAGTCGATTTACATACTTTATGGATAGATCTAGGTAGATTCACATTTAGATAAAAATCACATATTTTATTTCATCCAATTTCATGTTAATCGTCCTGTTTAATATACCCATAGTGGTGAAGGGTATCATATAGTCGGCCCCGTCCGACTTTACTACTTTCCTTACTGGTATTAATTATGTCTTTGTGCATATGTTTGTAACAGGCAAAAGGAAACGAGATAGGCACATGGTTCTTTTTGAGAATATGCATATAATCACTTTCTAAGTCGATTTATGCATTCCATCCGTCCGTCTGTCTGTCCATGTTAAATTGTAAACAAAGTACAGGTTGCATTTATGATTCGAATTGGATGAAATTTGGCACAGTTCATTTATTTGGTCTAAGGACGAACCCTATTGAAATTGGGGGGAAATCGGTTCAGATTTAGATATAGCTCCCATATATATTTTCTCCGATTTAAGGTAAAGGGTGTACCAAAGTCCCAATATATCTTTCGATTTGCACGAAATTTGGCATAGCGTAATGAATTAGCTCTAGAATGATGTGTGTTAAGTTCAGATTTAGATATAGCCCCCATATATATTTTCATCCGATTTTATGTAAATCGTGTACCAAAGACCCTATATATCTTTAGATTTGCACGAAATTTGGTACAGCGTACTGAATTAAGCCTACAATGATGTGTGCTAATTTTCGTAAAAATCAGTTCAGATTTAGATATAGCTTCTATATATATTTTCGTCCGATTTAAGACAAATGGTGCACCAAAGTACCTATGTATCTTTCGATTTGCACGAAAATTTGCATAGCTTATTGAATTAAGAGTAGAATGATGTCTGCTTAGTTTCGTAAAAAACGGTTCAGATTTAGATATATCCCCATATATATTTTCGTCCGATTTAAAGTGTGTTAAGTTTCATGAAAATAGGTTCAGATTTAGATATAACTCTCATATATATTTTCGTCCGATTTAAGCTAAATTGTCTACCAAAGTCAATATATATCGTTCAATTTGCACGAAATTTGACATAGTGTATTGTATTAGGTCCAGAATAATGTGTGCTAAGTTTCGTAAAAATCGGTTCAGATTTAGATATAGCTCCTATATATACTTCCGTCCGATTTTAAGTAAATGGTTAAATTAAATCTGGCATATTTCCTTGTAATCAGTTCAGATTTAGATATAGCATTGCTTCCATATATAACTTCGTCCTATTCATGTCAATTGTGCACCAAATAATCCATAATAATTTCGAATAAAGTATATCACAAATACACACACGTTTTCTTAGTTTTCTTAGAATGTTTAACTTATTAGATTGGAACCATTATTGCCATGCTTTCCATTTTCTTCCGAAATATGTCCCAATTTATATTAGGCGAGTTTAATAGCGGCAATTTTTTTTTTTTTTTTTTTTTGATGGAGAGATGGGCAAGGGGAGTAGAAAGTGAAAAAATTGCTCGTACCGGCAATTTTCTGGCAATTTTGAAGTGTCAGTAATTTAAAATACCAATCCATAACATTGTCAAAAAAAATGTTTTTGAAATCAAATTGCCTTGTATAGACGAATGAAGCAAGTTCAAAAGTGAACGATAAAAATTGCCGCAAGTAAATTCGCCTAATATAAATCAGGACTATCTTGAAATTTAAATTTCCAATAACAAGGTTTACGTTTAAAACTTCTACTAACTCCTACGGTTGTGCTAACAAATATTAATGCGAATGTAATGGGGTTCATTAATTTTTCCCATGCAAATGAATGAGAATTAGGATGTTTACATCAAGTGCACCTATTTTGTCTTACTATTTAGGGTAAGTCTACTTAACACAATCCAAATGTAAAATTGTAAAAAAATTACAGGTCGCATTTATTATTTATTTATTTATTTATTATGCGAATGCAGTGGAATTTGGCACAGCTCACTTCTTTGACCTAAGTATGAAACCTATTAAAATTGGAGAAAATCGGTTCACATTTAGATATAGCTCTCAATTTTTTTTGTTCTGAAATATTTTTGTCTGATTTCATGTAAGTTGTGCACAAAAGTCCTCCGATTTCTGCGATTGAGAAAACAATTTCTGATTTGTAGAAGGAGAAATTTTAAATGTATCGAATTTTATTTAAAAATTGGAAATTAAAAATTTATCGCCCTTTTGTTTAAAAATGACACTAACATCTCTTGTTCTCATTTGATTCATCCAATTCAAAATTATATCTTTGTTTTCACAGAACATAAATTAAAATAATCATAATTTGTCTGCGCACTCCTTACTCACTTACGAAATTGAGGAAAAAAAAACAACAATCCTCAAAACATGAAATGCCAACATCTTAAGAAGTTCCGGAACAGGCAATACAAAAAATTAAAACGAACAAAAACATAACTAATGCCAATGTAAATATGACATAAAATCTTAAGGCTAAAATATTAGACATATGCGATTCTTTGTAGGCAGTCATAAATCTAAATTTTCAACATAACACCCTTAGCTCCGAACAGAAGAACGATAGTTTTATTTGAATGAATGAATGAATGTGGCCCCGGCAATGTCGTTGCCATGGCAATTGCTTGCCGAATAGCTGACTAACTGCAACAGCAGAGTAGGATAAGGGAATGTGTATGTGTGTGTATTGGTGCTGCAATCAGTTAATACGAATATGATGGATGCATTGCCATGTGAATGCAATGCAACTTTTTTTGTTTGCAGTAAATTTTCTTCGTTTTTCATAGTTTTCCTCCTCCTGTTGTTGTTTTGTGTGTGTGTGCTTTTAAAGCAGTTGACACATTTCTTTTTCGTTATAGTCGTCACTTGATTACAAGCGTGAACAAAAATAAAGCAAAGATTCAGTAGACTTTGTGCAAATAAGTACAATGAACCCACGGAGAGTGTATGGGTGTATGCATGTCAGTGTGTGTGTACAAGCATTGTGTTAACATGTGCAGTAATAAACACTGAATTTAGGTTTTATGCTATGACACTTTTTGGCTGACACCAAGTCGTACAAAAAGAAATGAATGAATGCGGCAACGAGTTTTGTAGGGGGAGACTGACAAATGGACGGATAGGGACAGACACATTGACTGATGATGACACATATTGGCATTACTATGTAATTATTAGAGTGTAATGTCACACATGTGTATGGTAGGCGTGCATAAATGTATTCCCCTAATTTAGGTTTTTTATACCCTTCACCACACTGTGGTACAGGGTATTATGTCTTTGTGCATATGTTGGTAACAGGCAAAAGGAAGCGAGATAGACACATGGTTCCTTTTGAGAATATGCATAGATTCACTTTCTGAGTCGATTTATGCATGTCCGTCCGTCCGTCCGTCCGAATTGGATGAAATTTGGCATAGGTCACTTATTCGGCCAAAGGACGAACCCTATTGAAATTGGGAAAAATCGGTTCAGATTTAGATATAGCTCCCATATATATATTTAACCGATTTAATGTAAACGGTCCCTATATATCTTTCGATTTGCACGAAATTTGGTACAGGCTAATCATTTAGGTCTAGAATAATGTCTGCCAAGTTTCGTAAAAATCGGTCCAGATTTAGATATAGCTCCCATATATAGTTTCGTCCGATTTCATGTAAATGGTGCCCCAAAGTCCTTTCATATCTTTTGAGTTGCACGAAATTTGGCATAACGTACTGAATTAAGCCTAGAGTGATGTCTGCCAAGTTTCGAGAAAATCGGTCCAGATTTAGATATAGATCCCATATATAGTTTCGTCCGATTTCATGTAAATGGTGCCCCAAAGTCCCTATATATCCTTCGATTTGCACGAAATTCGGCATAACGTACTGAATTGAGCCTAGAATGATGTCTGCCAACTTTCGAGAAAATCGGTCCAGATTTAGATATAGCTCCCATATATAGTTTCGTCCGATTTCATGTAAATGGTGCACCAAAGTCCCTATATATACTTCGATTTGCACGAAATTTGGCATAGATATATCTCCCATATGTAGTTTCGTCCGATTTCATGTAAATGGTGCCCCAAAGTCCCTATATATCTTTCGATTTGCACGAAATTTGGTACAGCCTAATCATTTAGGTCTAGAATGATGTCATCCAAGTTTCGTGAAACTCGGTCCAGATTTAGATAGATATAGCTCCCTTTTATTATAGATTCATTTTAAGTAATTGACGCACCATATATATTTTCGCCCGATTTCAAGTAAATTTGGCATCAAACTCCTCATGTTAGTCAGATTGACATCAAAGTTTGCACATCGTACAAAATTGAGCATAAAATTATATAGTTGCGTTTTCTAGAAGTACAGACATAGCCCAACGGATGACCTATTTATATTTGTTTGAAGTCGATTTACATACCTTATGGATAGATCTTGGGTTACATAGTAACGTATGTAACTCTGGACCTAATTGAGCAACCGTGGCATGTACCATTTGGTATAGTGCAGCACAAAGCGCGGTCCACAATTTTATCTCGTGTATTTGCATAAAATTGAACGAAAATGTATATGGGAGATATATCTGAATCTAAACCGATTTTTCCAACTTTACACATCACTCTAAACTCATCTCTGTCAAATTTCGTGTTAATCGAATAAACGCAGGCTCATCAGTGCACCATTTACCTAAAATCGCTCGATATTATATATGGGAGGATATCTAAATCTGATCCAATTTCAACAAAACTTTACATACATCAATACGGAGCTATTTCAGTGCGCTGTGCAAATGTTTGATTGAATCGGAGAAATAGTAGTAGGTTTGTCTCAACTGATTTCAGCAAAATTTGACAGAACGAAACTATATATGGGAGCTATATCATAATCTGAACCAATTTCCACAAAAGTTCGTATATATCAATATGAACCAATTTAAATACGCTTTGCAAAATTTTGTCCCAATCAGACAAATATATAAAGTTTGGTACACCATTTACCAAAAATCTGACGAAACTACATATATATGGGAGCTATATCTATATCTGAACCGATTTACACAAAACTTCGTATACATCAATATGGACCAATTTTAATACGCTGTGCAACATTTTGTATCAATCGGCCAACCCTTGGGAGTTTGATGCACCATTTACCAAAAATCTGACGAAAATACATATATATGGGAGCTGTATCTAATTCTGAACCGATTTACACAAAACTTCGCATACATTAAAATGGATATATTTCAATACATTGTGACGAATTTTGTATCAATTGGACAATCATTGGGAGATTGCTGCACCATTTACCAAACATCGGACGAAACTATATATGGGAGCTATATCTAAATCTGAATCGATTCGCAAAACTTCGCAGACATCAGTCTGAACATAATTCAGTACGCTGTGGAAAATTTTGTCTCAGTCGGACAAATATTGGAAGTTGTTTGGTGCATTATTCACATAAAATCTGAAGAAACTATATATGGGAGCTATATCTAAATCTGAATCGATTCGCAAAACTTCGCAGACATCAGTCTGAACATAATTCAGTACGCTGTGGAAAATTTTGTCTCAATCGGACAAATATTAGGAGTTTGGTGCACTATTTAAAAAAAATCGGACGAAAATATATATGGAAACTATATATAAATCTGAATCGATTTTCCAATTTCAATAGGGTTCGGTACAATCTTCCAAAACTACTTGCAATTTCCTATGGATGTTTGCAATACTACCTGTTTAAGTTTGATACATTGGCCTACAAACTCCCGAGCCCAGTCGATCACGGATGCTGATTGACAGCTATTGACAGTATTGCCTCTGCACGTCCCCACTGCGGACACCGTAGAGCGTATATACCGAAGGGCGACGGTTGTTGTTGGTTTGCTACCCTTTCTTGAAACTCTCTCACTGGCATATGTGTATGTAGTTGTAGCTGTACCTAAGGAAGATCATTAAGATCCCAACGATCCTCTGCGATCATTAAGATCCCAACTATCCTCTGCGATCACTAAGATCATCTGTGATCCACGTGAACCTCTGCGTTCACTTGCTAACTAACCGTCTAATCGAGCTAACGTCTACGTGTTAGCACTAACAGGCCTCTGACGCCACCACACCAAATTACATAAGGTAATTTATTTGTTGAAGGAAAAGAAGAACGAATCGCCAATAAAGCTTGTGTTTTATTTCTTTGCTATTTCTTATTTTTTTATATATACACCAACACGCGCGTAACACCATTAACTGTTTGGGAGCTCTCGTTATCGTTCGCATCCCCCGCTCCCTTGAGTTAATTCCTTGATCCCCCCCAACACCACGGCGAGGAGTTGAGTAAGTCCCTCGCCTAAACACTACCTATCATTCAACCAATTCTATCGCTTTACCCAAAATTCAAATTTTACTAAATTTAGTACACATATGTATGCATTTCCAAAACTTCCTACATAGACCAGTCTTAAAACGCAAACTTTCAGGATCTCAGCACTATCGGTTGTACCATTTAGTACCCAAAAATATGAATTTTCAAACTACATCCATACACCAAACCAAATACACATTTGGCAATATTTAGTACACATAAGTACAAATCTCCAAAACTTGTTACTCCTCCTCCACAACGAATTTCGGTTCATCAGAATTTCAAATTGTCCCAAAATTAGTACCATTTAGTACCCATAATTATGAATTTCCAAACTACATCCATAAACCAAATATACACGGTGTTTAGTGCACAAATTTCTAAAACTTGCTTCATAGATCAGTCCAACACTGCGACAATGATCCTAACACAAAATTTTACGCTCTCAGCAATATCGGTTGACCCAAAATTCAAATTGTATCTATGTTATAACATTTAGTACCCATAAGTATAAATTTCCAATACTACATTCATACACCAATCATACACTTCAACCTTCAATCGGTTCACCCAAATACATATTTGGTACTATTTAGTACACATTAGTACACATTTCCAAAACACATACCTACATACCCCAATCCTACTCCTTATTAGTGGCCCTAACTTCAAATTCCAGGATTGCAGCTCTATTGGTTCATCCACAATCCAAATTGTACAAAATATAGTATCATTTACTATTTTTCGTACATATTTCTAAAACCACCTACACTCCGACGCTAATGATAATTTCAAATTTCAGGATTGCAGCTTCATCCGTTTCTCTAAATTCAAATTTTAGCAAAGTTACATCTCAATCTTGATTCTCATTCCAAATTTCAAGGTTTTCGTTCTTTCCGTTCAGATACTACGAAATTGTAACAAATTTAGTACATTTTAGTATTTTTCGAATTATATATCCTACACTCCATCAATGACGTTTTTTTTCGTCATTTACTATTTTTCGTACATATTTCTAAAACTACCTACACTCCGACGCTAATGATAATTTCAAATTTCAGAATTGCAGCTTCATCCGTTTCTCTAAATTCAAATTTTAGCAAAGTTACATCTCAATCTTGATTCGCATTCCAAATTTCAAGTTTTTCGTTCTTTCCGTTCAGATATTACGAACTTTTAACAAATTTAGTACATTTTAGTATTTTTCGAATTATCTATCCTACATCAATGACCCTCAATCCAAATTTCAGAGGTTCACCAAATAGTACTTTTCGTGCCGTTCTAGTACGAATTTCCAGCCTTATCTGAAACCTTTCGACCAAGAGTGATCCTCACCCCAAATTTACCTCCATTACTTTTTTATTAGTATAAATTGATAAATAATTTCCAATATAATGAAATTAACGAAGTTCCCGCTACTTTGTATGCGGAAAGGGAACACAAATCAAACAAATAGTATTTCATATGGAAGTCGTGAATACTGTTTGATTTGTTGTACTATACTTCCGAATTACATCACTATTCCTACATCTAACATCAAGTATATTACTATTTAGTACTCTTCATATACATATGCACTAATTTCCGAAATCTTGTTCATATTTCCATTATACAGAAACCACATGTTGTTCCATTCAGCCATTTCGAACACATAAATACACATTTTCAAGACTACATCCATATATCAATAGTACTTCAAATTTCACCAAAAGTAGTACTTTTCGCAACCATAAGTACGAATTTCCAAAATTACAAAAACCCTACACTCCAAAAGTAATTTTTATTCCAAAATCCAAGAATTTAGCTCAATCCGTTCACACATAATCAAGTTGTACCAAATATAGTACCATTTAGTACACATAAGTACTATGCTTCCATATCTCAATTCTATATTCCAACAGCAGCCATTATTTCAAATTTTAGATTTCCAGCTCTCTCCGTTCACCCAAATCCAAATTGTACCAAATATAATGCCGTTTTGTACTTAATTTAGTGCACATAAATACGAATTTCCAAAGATGCATCTATTGCTTAATCTTCAACAGTACTCTTAATTCCAAATTTCAGATTTTCAGCTCTATCCGTTCAAGCGCGATACAAATTGTACTAAATTTAGTACCATTTAGTACTTTTCGTACCCATAAGTACGAAATTCCTAAACTACCTCAATAGTCACTCCAATAGTCATTTTATTTCCTTATTTGAAAACTCCAGCTCTATCTGTTCACCTAAATCCAACTTGCACCAAATTTAGTACCATTTAGTACTTTTCGAACACATAAGTACGATTGTTAAAGCTACCTCAATACTGTACACCAATAGTACACGCTCAACCAAATGCAAATAGTGCCAAATTTAGTACCATTTTGTACTTTTACAGCACCTCTTTTATGTACTACCTATCTATTTCAATGTGGTTTGTCCACGGACAATCTAGTGTAGAGTATTCAAATTGGTTTAACCTGTAGGAAATTACTAAAATACACATATTTTAATATTGTATACCTATCCATACCCTTGCTTTCTGAAAAGGTTCCCCATACTTTGATTACACTTTCAACGGTCCATCCCACATACACACACACACAATAGCGACTCGTCTTCTACTATATCTCCTAATAATAAATATAAAATATAATGGAAAAATTCCAAACTTCCCTCGGCATTATCTTCTTACAAAACAATTCACAACTACTTCCCGCAACTGTCTGCCAGGACACTGAATAAACCGTATAACACTATAATTAACTAATATTTTTACTGCATTTGTAACATTCTGCGGGATTATATAACTACACCACTCAAAGCTTTACAGTAATGACTAGTACGTATTTCTATACATGTGCATGTGTGTGTGTGTATGAACATCCCATGAATGGGCAAATCTACAAAAGTCTGCAATATGTTTTCAAAAAGTTACATTCATATAAAATGAAATACAAAAGTTTACCAGGTGTTTGTCTCTGTGTGTGTGTGTGAGTGCGGGTATATATGTTTGTACGTTTGTATGTACTTCAAAAAGATCAGCATATGAAATTACTTTAAACCGCATCCTTTAATTAAAATAAAATTTTCTATATATGTACATGTAGAACGTTGGATTGTGTTTGATTTGAAATCTTCCAACTCATACCCGGATTACTGCAGATACCCACATGCACACAGGCGAAGAGAACTTGTGTAGAATTGAAATACAAAAATCTCTATTTTAACTGCAATAATTCCATACACTATTGTATGATTGTATTTTTTAAGCTGAAAGTAACAAATTTATTAGTCATAATTAATTGGACGGTATGTATATTAAGAGAAAAGTAGTTGGAAAGGATGCGTAATTACATAGAAATAATTATTATTGGACATCAGCGTAAGATCCCGTCAATTCCGTCTGTGATCTATATATATATATATATATATATATATATAAAAGAGCTTAGTGTTAAGTGAGTGAGTGACTGAAGCTAGAAGCTTGAAATTTTGAGTGAGCGATCGGGAAGAGCTGATGGAAAGTTAGAAAGATGTACAAAAGGGTTTTTGGAAATTCGACCTTTAAGGGGACCCCCACCCCTATTCTAGGGGTCAAAATTTTTGTTGATATAATTCGAATCTACACTGATTAAACAATGTCTCTACAAAATTTCTAGTGAAAATCTCAGAACTCTTGAAGATATAGCCGATTTATTGTGTCAGCATCAAGTGACGGCTGAAGGGCTTCTCAAATTTTAAACGCGTTTTTCTCTAAACATTTTTTTGCGAATGGCGGGCACGATCACTCAAAAACTAATAATCCAATCGGTTCCAAATTTTGCAACGTTTCTCTGGGAGTGTATAGCTCTCGTATGAACTAGGATAAAGCCAATCGGTGAAGATCTTTCTTATTTTTTAACTTGGTTTTTGGTAAAAAAATCGGCGATTTTCCAAAAATATTTTTTCAAAGGTCCACCATTTTGTTAATTTTAGAGCGAAGTCAATAATCCTAGTTCATACGAGAGCCAGACATGTACTCTTTCTAACACCGTTGGAATTTTCGGATTCCGATGTTCCAGCGAGGAGTTATCATGCCCGCCATCAAAAATAAGGACTTTTCTTTAATTACAAACCAGTAAGGAAAGTTCAAAAGTCGGACAGGGCAGACTATATGATACCCTTCACCACTATGGGTACATGTAAGACATGTTTATATCTACAATATCCTGTAGATATAGAAATTTCGCATACATCAGTCGGGACCTAATTCAGTACTCTGTGCAAAATTTTGTCTCAATCGAATAAAAATTGGCAGTATGGAGCTTCATTTACATAAAATGGGACGACACTATATATAGCAGCTATATCTAAATCTGAACCGATTCCAACAAAATTTCACATACATCCTAATTCAGTACTCTGTGCAAAATTTTGCATTAGTCGGACCACTATTGGGAGTTTGGTGCACTGTTTACATTAAATCGGACGAAACTAAAAATCGGAGCTATATATAAATCTGAACCGATTTCAACAAAACTTGGCATATAACTATCTAGACCTAATTCAATACTCTGTGCAAAATTTTCTCTCAATCGGATCACTATTGGGAGTTTGGTACATCAATAAATTAAAATCGGGCGAAAATATATGTGGGTGTTATATCCAAATCTGAACCGATTTTTTCCAATTTGCCAAAATTCATCCAAATCGGATCATAAATGGGACCTGTACTTTGTTAAAAAATACATGGACGGACAGACGGACGGACATTCATAAAGTCGTGTGTTAAATTTCGTAAAAATCGGTTCAGATTTAGATATAGCTCCCATATATATTTTCGTCCGACTTAAGGTAAATGGCGCACCAAAGTCCCTAAATATGCTTCGATTTGCACGAAATTTGGCAAAGCGTACTGAATTAAATCTAGAAAGATGTGTGTTAAATTTCGTAAAAATCGGTTCAGATTTAGATATAACTCCCATTTATAGTATCGTGCGATTTTATGTAAATGGTGCACCAAAGTCCCTATATATCATTCGATTTGCAAGAAATTTGGAATTATAAATAAATGAAGAACTCAAAATGCCGAAAAAGTGTAACCTAGCATCTGACAAGTCTCGATGAAATCGGTTTAGATTTCGATATTTTGCTTTAAATTCATTTACATAATTTTATCCCATTGTAAGGAGCAACTCTATATCTGACCAAAATTTAGTATAGGTTGACATGTTTAGTTACATGTTAATGGTCCTTTAAAAATGCGACGTCTGTTAGGATTCCGTCTGTTGAATATATCCAAAGTGGTGAAGGGTATATTATAGTCGGCCCCGTCCGACTTTACTACTTTCCTTACTGGTTTTTTTTTAAAGAATAATTTTGTTGGCTTTTAAAGGTTTTATGTCAGTTGCGTCCTTTTGATGTTTCAAAATTAAGCATAGAATTACGTAGTTACGTTTTCTAGAAGTACAGATATAGCTCAACGGATGAGCTATTGATATTTAGATAAATATCACATATTTTATTTTTTTCCTTTCTTTAGTGCAACATTTACATAAAATCGGACGAAACTATATAAGGGAGCTATATTTATATCTGGACCGATTTTCTTGAAACTTGGCAGACATCATTCTAGGCTTAATTCAGTACATTAAGCTAAATTCTGTGCAAATTGAAGGATATATATAACACAATCGTAATACATAGAGTCACACATCCAAGTACATAGTATATATTTAAAGGTCACACTCGGTCTTAGATATAATATAAATTTCTCAGGTCTATGTCCTTCAGGAGTAAGTATATACGCCCCAGAAGACAAATTTAGCAATTTTTCGCACAAAAGTCCGGATCCATTTGACTTGCTAAATATTGACTGATCTTCATCAAAACAGTCATGCGTATTATATTGTCATACCCCTTTCTCGTGATGTTCGGGTCAAAATTGTGGCTTCTAAAGTGACCCTAAATATTGACCTATCCGTACCAAAACCAATAGTGGTCTTCTTTAACCAGAACCCGTTCTACAAGCAAAATTTCGTGGCGATTGGTCCGTAACTTGAGCCTGTATCGTATTTTCATTTATAATAGCGCCCGTCTGTCTATTATAAATGAAAATACGGATAGGTTGTGCAGGCTATAAATATTACAAAACACAATTTGAGTAATTTCTCAAAAATTTTCTTTAGGGAATAAATCTATAAATATTTGCAATAAAATAAAATTGAAATCGAAATTTCAGTCATGAGAGGGCTTGTAATCGATGCAATGAAAGAAATTTCGCAATTTTATAGTTTGATTTTCGCGCCGCTAATTCGACAATTTCGACCACTGTGCTGAGTACGGAGTTTAGCCTAGAATATCGAATAGTGTACAAACTTTTCACTAAAATTCAAACTTATCCCTAAACTCACGCGTTGGTGCGGATTCATCTTATACAATTCAACAGAAAATTGTCAATTGGACTTTGGTAAAAGGCTGGGACCATGGTCTCCCCATTATGTCTTTGTGCGTATGTTTGTAACAGGCAAAAGGAAACGAGATAGACCCATAGTTCCTTTTGAGAATATGCATAGAATCACTTTCTGAGTCGATTTATGAATGTCCGTCCGTCTGTTGGTGTTAAATTGGAAACAAAGTACAGGTCGCATTTATAATCAGATTTGGATGATATTTGGCATAGGTCACTTAATTGTCCGAAGGACGAACCCTATTGAAATTGGGAAAAAATCGGTTCAGATTAAGATATAGCTCCCATATATATTTTCGTCCGATTTAAGGAAAAAGGTCCCAAAGTCCCTTAATACCATTCGAGTTGCACGAAATTTGGCACAGCGCAATGAATGTTTGCTAAGTTTCGTGAAAATCGGTTCAGATTTATATATAGCTCCCATATATATTTTCGTCCGATTTAACATAGATGGTGTACCAAAGTGCCTTTATATCTTTCGATTTGCACGAAATTTGGTACAGCGTAAGGAATTAGGTCTAGAATGATGTATGCTAAGTTTCGTGAAAAATCGGTCCAGATTTAGATATAGTTCCCGTTAATAGTTTCGTCCGATTTTATGTAAATGGTGCACCAAAGTCCCTATACATCTTTCGATTTGCACGAAATTTAGCATAGCGTACTGAATCGAGTCTAGAATGACGTGTGTCAAGTTTCGAGGAAATCGGATCAGATTTAGATATAGCTGCTATATATATTTTCTTCCGATTTAAGGTAATTGGTGTACCAAAGATTTTTTACGAAATTTCGCACATAGGGTACTAAAATTTGGCATAGGGTACTAAATTAGGTCAATAATTATATGTGCTGAGTTTCGTGAAAATCGGTTCGGATTTAGTTATAGCTCCTATATATATTTTCGTCCGATTTAATGTAAATTGTGCACTAACGACCCATAGCTACTCCGATTGGCACAACGTACTAAAATAAGTGTTTCTCGAAAAGGCGATGTTTTTAGGAAACAAAGTTGTGAAGGGTATCATATAGTCGGCCCAGTCCGACTTTACTACTTTCCTTACCGATTGCATATGAAAATATATATTTCTGGTTAAAGACACTTGTAATTTGGGATCATGAAATCTCTATTCTATTTCCAAGCACACAAAATTGCATTTTGGTGATTGATTGAGATTTTATGATCATTATACTTGTATGATTCTAAAATTATATTACTACCATCGTCATTAATCTTTGCAAAATATTTTTATTTGATGTTGTTTCATTTTTTTCGGTTGCCAAGATATTTGGTCATTAAAATTGCCATGACCAATTGTATTATGTTTATGTGATTCAGTGAACAGATTCTCTACCATGGTCAACGAATTTGTGAAATGCAACTTTACTAACTACCTAAAGAGCAAACTATATTAAGGAAATGAAGAAAAAATACAAAAACAAGAAGTCATCAAGGTCTGCACTTGAGACATAAAGGAAAAGTCTTCTAATTATTTAAAGCTATGGCAAATAATTGTTACTTTTTGGGCTACAAAGTTATAAAATATTACATTTTTGACAGACATGTAATAAAGAAACGTCAAACCGTCAAAATGTTTCTTCATTAAAAAATTGACTTTTTTCTTCCAAAAGTGGACTTACGCTATTATTACTGTTAACAGTGTGACTGTGTGTGTGTGTCGCACACGTTTGAAGTTTCACTAATAATTACTATTATGATGGATTAGTCACAAAGGCCACATAAATTGTTCATGGCATTCTACACATTTGAAGAGCAGAGTGCAAGTTGGAGTAGACCGCAAAGTGATGATTGTGGTCATGGTATTCACTTTTTTCCATTTCTTCTTTTATTCATTCATTTATTTGATTAAAACCACCGACAATCATAAAAATATGAATGGGAAAAACGGGCAATCAGAAAAAAAAGAAAAAAATAACATAATCCTCATAATTGACATGCAGTGCACGTAGTAGTTACTTAAACAAGGACCCATGTCTGCACTACCACAATCAGCTTAGTTATGGGGTTTGGCTAACGCAAATTGATACAATTACCAAACGTAGACATCATCATCATCACACAACAACAACAAAATATAACATATTTTTGGATAGCCAACACAAAAATATAACAAAATATAATCTGTTATTACACTGTTCACACATTGTTAGGTGGCATCTATTATTGATAATAAAATCGTTTACATTTGATTTTCTCGATACAAAAATAAGCCTCAATTTTAAATGTGCATATTTTATTCAATATTGTAGTACACACCATTCACTTTATAATTTTGCAGTTGCAATTGGTGCGGTGTGTAAAGTGCTATTGTAAAATTGATGATGATTATGCAAAGTGCCGCTCCACCGTCAGACAATAGTAGTTTTCACACTCATCTGTTCATTTGACTGGCCAATCGAAAAATAAATGAAATTGAGCCTATCGATTGTTTGAATATTTTAACGAGGTGTTGTCCACGTTGGTCTAATTAAAAATGTAATATTCCACACAAATACACAGTGGCTTAAGGCAAAACATTTACACTTTTACAACCAATAACATCATTTGTATGCGTGCACGAAGTTTTATGGAAATCGGTTCAGTCCTATATATAGCTCCAATATGTAGTTTCGTCCGATTTTTGGTAAATGGTGCACCAAACTTCCAATATTTATCCGATCGATAAAAAATTTTGCACAGCGTACTGAATTAGGTCCAGTTTAATGTCTATGAAGTTTTGTTGAAATCGATTCATATTTAGATATAGCTCCCATATATAGTTTCGTCCAATTTTATCTAAAAGGTGCACCGAACTCCCAAGGATTGTCCGGTTGAGACAAAATCTTGTACAAAGTACTGAATTAAGTCCAGTTTAATGTCTGTGGAGTATTTTTTATTTTTTTTATCGGGTCAAATTTAGATATAGTTCCCATATATATTTTCGTCCAATTTTATGTAAATGGTGTACTTAGGAGCCTACGTCAGTTACACGACATAATGAGAAATGAAATATGCCACGGTTGCTCAATTAAGTCCAGAATCCGATTGTCATGCAATTTCAGATTTCAGAATGGTATGTGCATGAGTTCTTAATTGGTTCAAATATCTGTGTATATCACACATTTAGTTTCGCACGATTCCATTCAAAAGTTCTCCCAAGGTTTTTTTGTCTGTTCTATCTACAGGATATTGTATATATTAGCATATCTTGTATGTATCCAAAGTGGTGAATGGTATTATATAGTCGGACTCTTCTGACATTTTAGCTTTTCTTCTTTCCACAAATGATCAATTCGGAATTTTGGGAAATTTGGGCACGTGTTTTAATCAAATTGGCTGTAATTCGATGTTTTTTATAATCATTAATAGAAAACCTTTCTATCACACATATATTAACACATCTATATATATAAAAGTGGAGAAAGAAAAATGTATACTAACGCATCAATTGAGAACGGCTGGACCGATTTGACTCAAAATTTCTTTAAGTTGTCGGTAATTATAGTGGGAAGGTTTTTATGAAATAAAATTATGAGAAAAATCCGCGAAAATCTTGCAAAAATTATTTTAAAGAAACGGCTGGACCGATTTGACTTAAAGTTTCTGTTAGTAGTCTGTAATTGAAGTGGAAAGGTTTTAATGAAAGAACATTTTAAGAAAAATTCGCGAAAATGTTGCAAAATATATTTTGGAAGATATTAGCATTTCCAAACATTTTATACCGAACATTTAAGGTTTCATCTCTTCGTAGTTCTTTTTGGACATATTGTGGTCGAAAATGTAATTGTCAATTATGGAAAATTCTCAAAATATGCTAATTTTCTATAATCAATTAGATTGCCATTGACTTAAAAAAATGCTGTATGTTAGTCTCGATAAAACTCGAGAACGGCTGAACAGATTTTTCTTATCTTACTCTTCAAATGTTCGTGGAGCTTTAGGGAAGGTTTATATGGTGAGAAAAAGTCGAAAAACGCAAAAAAATATTATGAAGCATATTTGCATTTCCATGAATTTAGTATCGAGCTATTATGATTGCCCCACGTCGTAGTTGCTATTTTGAGATATTTGGGCAAAAATTGATAGCGTATCAATCCTTTAAGCCTTCATTTGTCAATTATTGAAAATTTTGATTTTTTTTTTAATTTGATTGACATTGTATTGAAACTTTTTTTGTGAAAATTCAAAAAATAATTGAGAATATATCATTGAATGTACACGCGATCATTTTATGTACACGTTGTCCATAGAATGCACGTACATTTTGGGACAAATGCAAGGATAAAAATCAGAAGATATTCGCAATAGATCATTTTTCTTAAAATAAGAATAGTAATAGTTCTATAAGGACACGTTGTTCTTTAAAGCACTTAAAATGTTGCTATGGCACGGGAAATATCAAATCAGGTGGTACCATTATATGGTGGTTATATGCCTAATCGTTGGTCAATGCCTTTGAACTTATAAACACAACACCTCGCATATATCCGATACCACAAATGTGTATCACAGAGAAAACTAATATACGATGCCATTTTCTGTGCAAAATTCATTAAGTTGATATAAAAAAAAGTGAACCTGTGACTATAAAATTGCAAATACCTTTGATATATCAACTAAACTTAAATCTAACTTTTCATATCTTCTAATATGTAGATTCCTTAAATTGGTCGGGAAATTTATATGGGAACAATGTTTCAACACTATGTGATAGTAGGTTGCCCATGCTCTTTAAAAATAATATACAGACACTCACGTTGGAAAAAGCGGGTAAGAACTTGAAATATGGCGCCTTTTTAATACTTTAGGCCAACTCTATGAGCAAATTTGAACCAAATAACATTACGGCCACCTTGGTTGACACACTGGAACAAACTCCCCAAAGTACCGAATATTTTGGGTACCGTTATATGGGAGCTACATCAAAGGGTGGACCAATATATATACTTTTAGTACGATTCATTCTATGCAATAAAACAACCATACACCAAATTACTGCCGATTAGATTTAAAAATTATATGAGGGATATTTGGAAGCTTGGGCGAATAAAAAATTTCAGCCAAATACCGAATATTAATGGATACCGTTATATGGGAGCTATCCGAATACTTGGGTCAATATTGATATTATTAATTAGGGTGATTTTCTGCTCAATTAAATTTACTTTCCACAAATTCAATAATTCATAAACTTTTATCTACAGAAACTTTAGAAGACAAAAATAGCAAAATGACTCGCTCATTAACCACAAATTGTACTTTAAGTGTGATCTGATAAATACCAAGGTATTACAAAAATTTGTACAATCCACCTTATGGAGGAGGGTATAAAAACAAACCTAGAACGCCGAAAATTATACATCAACAATATTGCTTGGCAAGACAACGTTTGCCGGGCCCGCTAGTTTATTATAATAACTAACCTACCTCCATATCTCAAAACTAGTAAGGAAAGTAGTAAAGTGCAAATGGAGAGATATATAGGGACTTTGGTGCACCATTTACATTAAATCGGACGAAATTATATATGGGAGCTATATCTAAATCTGGACCGATTTTTCCCAATTTTCCCTGTACTTTGTTCACAAATATACATCGACGAACAAGTACCCACATCAAAAATCCAATGGAAATCAGATTCAGATTCGGTTCACCTAAATGTAAATTGGACCAAATTTCGTACCATTTAGTAGATATAAGAACGCATTTCCGAAAACTTCCAACATATCCCAATCCTGCTCTCCAACAGTATTAATTCCAAATATCATGATTACAGTTCTGTCATTTCGCCTAAATCAGAATTTTATTAAATTTAGTACCATTTAGTACATATTAATATAAACCTCAAGATCCAGCTGTAATCCTAGCTCCAAATTGCAAGATTGCAACTCTGTCGTTTCACCTATTTCACCAATTTGTATTAAATTTAGTAAAATTTACTACACAATCCTGCAACTCAAAACACATCCTAACTCCAAATTACAGAATTCCAGTTCTATCGGTTCACGTAAAATTCACATGGTACCAAATTTTGTACACATAAGTACGAACTTCCAAAACTAACTACATCAATTCTACACTCCAACAATAATCTTAATTCCAAATTTCAGGATTTCAGCTCTATCGATTCAAATTGTAATAAATCCAAATTGTAACAAATTCAGTTCCATTTAGTACAATGAGTACAAATTTCCAAAACTACACGCTAAAAGTAATCTTAACTTAAAATTTCAGGATTCCAGCTCTTTGGGTTCCCCTTAATCCAAGTTGTATAAAATTTTGTTCCATTTAGTACACATAAGTACAAAGTTCCAAAACTACGTACATATCCCAATCGTACACTCCCACAGTAATGTTGATTTCAAATTTCACGACCCCCGCTTCATCCGTTCCTCAAAATTCAAATTGTACCAAATTTAATACCGTTTAGTACTAGTACTAGAGTATACATGATTACACACTTCCAGAACCACTTTCTTATTGCGATCTTACTTAACCTTGATTCGCATTCCAAATTTCAAGTTAGCTAAATCCGTTCACATGCTGCTACGTTTTAGTAATTTTCCAAATTTACGAGATCTAGCTTTACCGGTTCACCAAATACAAATGGTACCGCATTTAGTACTTTTCATACTTTTCGTGCTGTTCTAGTACGAATTTCCAAAACCCAGCCATATCAGACAGGCAATGGTTTAAGTCCCTTATAAATGTACCGATTATTTTTCTGTATGTTAAATTAAGTGCCGGACAGGGACTTAATTTAACATAGTCAGGTATTTACGGCGAATGGTCCATCAATTCCACGTTTTGTTCTATAAAAAAACACTGCTTGGAGTCGATGCGTGAGAGCTCGCATTATTTTGGATTACAAAAATTCCTCTTCTTTTTACGATATTCAAATTTCAGAAAAACAAATTGTCGTGTACATTTCAGAATTTACCAGTTTTTCTGCTGTTGGGAAACGACGTAGCGAATTACCTTTGACATTTAATTTTCTGTAAAGAACTCATTTACCAACCAAAAGTCCGAATTGCCAAATTACAGGCTCAAAGTGGACCATCAAAATAATTAAACCTCAAATCATTTTTTATATATGCTCATGTTTACAACGGATTTCCAATAAGAGGTGTTCATTTGAAATTTATAAACCAGTAAGGAAAGTGGTAAAGTCGGACGGGGCCGACTATTTTTCGGTATATCCAACAGATGAAACTTAAAACCAGAGACAAAGTTAACAAAATATATATATATATATATATATATATCAAACTCTAATCCGATATGAACTAAACTTGCCACACGTTATGTTATAGTAACTTCAGTACGTTCTAGGTTATACTAACTCCAGTGCGTTGTAAAAAGTTTGTGTCACTTTGGTGTAAAAACGGACGACACCATTTACATTAAATCGGACGAAAATATATATGGGAGCTATATATAAATCTGGACCGATTTACAGGAAACTTAACATACATCATTCTAGACTTAATTCATTACGCTATGCCAAATTTTGTACAAATCGAATGATATATAGGGACTTTCGTACAACATATACATTAAATCGGACGAAAAAATATATGGGAGCTATATTTAAATCTGGACCGATTTTCACGAAACTTAACACACATCATTCCAGAGCTAATTCATTACGCTGTGCCAAATTTTGTGCAAATCGAAAGATATATACGGACTTTGGTACACCTATCACATTAAATCGGACAAAAATATATTAGGGGACTATATCTAAATCTGGACCGATTTTCAGGAAACTTAACACACATCATTCTAGAGCTAATTCATTACGCTATGCCAAATTTCGCGCAAATCGAAAGGTATATAGGGACTTTGGTACACCATTTTCATAAAATTGGACGAAAATATATATGGGGGCTATATCTAAATCTGGACCCATTTTCGGGAAACTTAACACACATCATTCTAGATCTAATTCATTTTGGTATGCCAAATTTCGTGCAAATCGAAAGATATATAGGGACTTTCGTATACCATTTTTATTAGATAAATAGTCGGCTGTTCATTTCAAAATAATGAGAAATGTATTGAAAATCAATATCAGCCAAATGGCCACTGTGGGCGCGTTTACAGAACGATTGCAATTTATGAACTTTTTCATAACCAATTCGCAAAGTGTCTGCCTGTGTCCTTCTTAACCTGTAAAATTCTATCAGAAAATTCCTAACCCCAGAGGAAGAAGTTCCAAGGTTTAACATCACAAGATTTCGGGAGCCAAATTTAATCAGCTTTTCGGCAGATAAAATGGCCACATGGTGGTGTATGACGTAGTGACCACTTACTGAAATAAACCTTGTCCAAATCAACTCCAATCATAATAATCAATAATCTTCTCTCGATTGTGTAATGTAATTTCAAATTATCTTGTCGAACCATAAATCCTACCAAACAGTCAAATGATGAAGATGGATAAGTTTCTCTTAGGTTTTCCGAGCTCCAGATGCAATTATTTGGTATTTGGAGTAGGCATGACCCTAATTAGTCATGATAATTTTCCGATAGAACTCCGGAAAATTTGCAATGAAATGAACTTAAAGACCCAATCAGCAAAGACTTGACGTTGTTTAAGATCGACCGACTTTAATTCAAGTGTAAACTGGAATTCGGTATTTGAATAGTTTTAGTCGTATTTTCCATGGTGTAAATGGTGTACCAAAGTCCCTATATATCTTTCGATTTGCACGAAATTTTACACAGTGTACTAAATTAGGTTTAGAATGATGTGTATTAAGTTTTCCGGAAATCGGTCCAGATTTAGATATAGCTCCCATATATTTTTTCGTCCGATTTGATGTAAATGGTTTACCAAAGTCCCTATATATCTTTCGTTTTGCACGAAATTTGGCATAGCGTAATGAATTAGCTCTAGAATGATGTGTTTTAAGTTTCCTAAAAATCGGTCCAGATTTAGATATAGACCCCTAAAATATTTTCGTCTTTTAGGTTTCATCTGTTGGATATACCGAAAGTGGTGAAGGGTATCATATAGTCGGCCCCGTCCGACTTTACTACTTTCCTTACTGGTTTTTTTGTGTAGTTTGCCAGTGTTAGCTATAAATAAATTTTTGAGCAGGTTTGTCATCGTTAAGCCGTTTGTATATTTATTGTAAGTTCGTTATAACAGAAAGTTTGCTATATCCTTAGTTCGTTAAATTTTTATATTAATTGTATGAAAAATATCTTCGGGATCAGGAAATGTGTTCTTCATAAAGAGTGTTCGTTATAACCGGTGTTCATTATAAGCGTAGTCGACTGTATATTATATTAAAATAATTATATATTAATGTATACCTTGTTATCCCACAGTGCTTAGTGCAATATCCAGTGGTTATTACGCTTTTGGAAATTTTGTAAAAATTCATTTCAGACA
The DNA here is from genome assembly GCF_032173495.1 of Musca vetustissima. Lineage (NCBI taxonomy): Eukaryota > Metazoa > Arthropoda > Insecta > Diptera > Muscidae > Musca > Musca vetustissima. The sequence goes on from NW_026884011.1 coordinate 24,541, forward strand.
TGAAGGTGTACTTGTTTTACAACACTTGATGGTCATGGTGATTACTTTTTCCCCCCTCCCCGTCATAATATTTGCACTATCTTATTAGAGTGTGGAAATTTAATTGATGAGTTCACGGCCAGCTAAACCAACAACAAAAAATGCAACCATTGTTGTTTCATTTATGGAATAGAAAAAGGAGGAGGAGGAGGAACACTCCTAATTTTTTCCCCGTAGTTATCAAATGTGTACGTGGATGTGTAATAGTTGTTGTAAATTAATACACATACACATACAAAAAACAAACTATGAGTGAATGTAAATGAGAGATAGACGCCATTTAAATTTTAAATGAAACATAATGAGCTTTTAACATTTACTTATCAATTATGGATAAATTTAATTGAAAATGCCTTGTTGTAAAGGTTTTTTTTTCTGCTGTTGTGTGATATTGTCTCGCATTGTGTATCGTTTTAATAGAATTTCATTTTAAACAAGACTATTAATTAAGGATGTTTTACAATTTACAATGTACTTGTTATGTAAATGCAGACATGTATATACATATATATGTGTGTGCACACATATATTAATATGTTTTGTACAAATGTCTATATTTACGTATATCTATGTGTATGTCTATACCAAATGTGTAGTGATAATTACGAAAAGTATAATGATTGAATTATACCTTAAAGATCGCAGAAACTTTAATACTTAAGTATTCTTATTCGTTAGTGAAAAATATATGGATATTGTTAAAATGCGGATACTTTTAACAATTACATTATATAATTTCTCCCAATCGTTGTATATAATCCGGTGATGAGGAAACTTACAGTCTGAGGAAACTTTAATTAACTATTTGAAACTCAAGAAAATCGATTAAAATTTTAATCTATATATATATATATATATATATAAAAGAGCTTAGTGTTAAGTGAGTGAGTGACTGACAGATCATAGCCCAAACGGCTGAGGCTAGAAGCTTAAAATTTTGAGTGTGGGTTGTTGTTGGTGTGTAGGCGTGAGATAATTTTCGGAAATTCGAACTAGAAGGATACGAAATGTACTAAAATGTACCAAAAATGGTACCCTCTGTATTAGGCGAACGCAAAGAGCTAGAATTCTGAAATTTGGAAAGTGGGTCACTTAGGAAGCTGTACAAATGGGTTTTGTACGAAAAGTACTAAACTTTACTAAATTTAGTTATACTTATACCCTACACAACTATGTTGTCAGTGTATTATAACTTTGTGCAGCCCCAAGAGTTTGTAACGCCGCGAAATATTGGTCCTAGACCCACATTTAAGTATACCGATCATCATATCTCGACTAGCTGAGTCGATCTAGAAATGTGTGTCCGTCCATCTCTGTCCGTCTGTCCATTATAATTTGTAAACACGATACAGGCCACATTTATAGACAAATCCTCACGAAATTTTGCATGTAGGAAGGGTTCGGCCCAATGAAGACCCCTATTGTTTTTGGTAAAGATCGGTTAATAATGAGGGGATGAAATGGACCAAATACTTAATTTTCGTCGGTTTTTCTGGTCGCTCCAGAGGACGCAATTATGGCCCAAGCATCTCAAATTTGTACATGAAGAAGGGGATTGGGCCAGAGAATAAGCATGCCTGTTTTGAAAAAGATCGGTCAATATTTAGCGGGTCAAATGGACCCTGACTTTTGTGTGAAAAATTACAAAATTTGTATTCTACAGCGTATATATTTACTCCTGAAGGACATAGATCCGAGAAGTTAAAAGTTTATCCAAGAGGAGTGATTGGCCTTTAAATTGATACCAATTATATTGTCGTATGTAAACGGATGTGGGAGCTATACGTAAATATTTACAGGTACTTACATATACAGATATTATTTAATAAACCATTACCACACTAGAGGGCGGAAATATAGCGCGGATCGCTTTGAAATGTTCCATGAGCTTCCAGTTACGGTCAAGAACAACGCCTGTAATTTTCGGTGATGATCAGATAATTATTTTAGGATGAAGTGGACCGAAAACTTATGTTTTGTGTTTTTTTTTTCGATTCGATCAATAGGCTACTATTATAAGCCGAACATCACAACACAACCCACGGTGAAGGGAATGTGGACACGTAATTAGAAGGGCTGTACTGAATATGGTAATATTCGGAAAATATGTCAGTGTAAGGAAAAGGTGCTGTTGACCTCTAATCGGTGAAGAGGGTGCAACTATCACTAAATATTACCCAGGCTCGAAATAAAAATCCGCAAAAAAAAACCAGTGAGCGGAGCAGTATAGTCGGACGGGGCCGACCATACGATACCCTACACAACTACCACGAACTCTAACTTTCTGAGGATGTTTATTCCGAGTTTGAGTAATATTTCGTGATATTGGCCCCCTCTTGTCCGATTAGAGGTCAACAACACATCTTCCTTACTTTTTTCGAATATTCAGTACAGTCCTTCTAATTATTTGTCCAGATTACCTTCACGGTGGGTTGTGTTGTGATTTTCGGATTATACTCTACTCGAAAACACAGAAAAAATTATGTTTTCGGTCCATTTCATCCCAAAATTTTAATCTGATCATCACCGAAAATTGTAGGCGTTGTTCTTGACCATAACTGGAACTTCATGAAAAATTTCAAAGCCATCAGCGCTATATTTCTCCCTCTAATGTGGTAATGGGTTACTAAATAATATCTGAATACGTAATCACCTGTAAATATTTGACTGTAACTCCCACATCTGAGTAGATACATCACTATATTTGGTATCAATTTAAAGGCCAACCACTCCTCTTGGATATGCTATCAACTCCTGGGGTCTACATCCTCCAGGAGTAAATATATATGCCATAGAATACAAATTTTGTCATTTTTCACACAGAAGTCAGGGTCCATTTGACCCGCTAAACATTGACCGATCTTTATCAAAACATGCATGCTTATTCTCTGGCCCGATCCCCTTCTACATGCAAAAATTCGCGGTGTTTGGGCCATAATTGCGGCCTCTGGAGCGATCAGAAAAACCGACAAAAATTTAGTATTTGGTCCATTTCATCCCCTAAATATTAACCGATCTTTTCCAAAAACAATAGGGGTCTTCATTGGCCAGAACCCATCCTACATGCAAAATTTCGTGAAGATTGGTCCATAACTGTGGCCTGTATCGTGTTTACAAATTATAATGGACAGACGGACGGACGGACGGACGGACGGACGGACGGACGGACACACATGTCTAGATCGACTCAGCTAGTCGAGATATGACGATCGGTATACTTAAAGGTGGGTCTAGGACCAATATTTCGCGGCGTTACAAACATTTGGGGCTGCACAAAGCTATAATACCCTGACAACATAGTTGTGTAGGGTATAATGAAGTTCTGTGGTAGTTGTGTAGGGTATCGTATGGTCAGCCCCGTCCGACTATACTGCTCCGCTCACTGGTTTGTACTATCCACCATGAGTTTTGCATTCAATGTTCTTATCGTAACCTAAGGTAATATATACACCGATTTAAGCCAAGCTGAACAAATACTCCTCTCTAATGATTTTGTTGCACAATATCCTGTCGGTCGGGCTTGTATAAAATCGTGGACCTGTGTTGGTAATTTTATGCAAACAAGTTTATTGTAATTCAAGAACCCTGGATGGAAAATTCCAGCTATTCCAATTTGGAAAATGCAACCAATACGATCAAAATATCAACAAGTAGAAAAGGCGTCATGTACGGCCGGGCCAAACATTGAATACCCTCCATCATAAGCCATAATGTATACCAAATACAATTTTTAATGTAAATCTTTCCTAAAATCGCTAAACCCCAAAATGTGGATCGATGGTGGATGTGTATAAAATTTCCAATATACTGCAATTTAGAGGGCAAAGTTATATGAGGCTATCAAAAATGTACACATGGTTTTATTTCGTGGTGGGGTGGAAGTTGCTGTTACAATATGAACAAGAAACCAGTAAAGACGGGGCCGACTATATGATATCCTTCTCCACGTTTGGTACGTTCAACAGATGGAACAAAATTATGCAAATCAATTTAAAGCAAATATAAATCGGACACCCGTTGATTATTTCGATAAATATCTGATAAACATTAGGACTTTGGTGCACCATTTTCGTAAAATCGGACAATATATATATATATATATATATCTAAATTATTTCATCGAATCTTATCACAGGTAAGTTATACTAATTTCAGTATTTTTTGTGCATATCGGCCACATTTTGAGTTTTTGGTGCATCAGTAGGGAGTGCATTGGTACACCATTTACATTAAATCGGACGAAAATATATATGGGAACTATATCTAAATCTGAACCGATTTTAACGAAACTTAGAACACCTCATTCTAGGTTTATTTCAGCACGCTGTGCCAAATTTCGTGCACATCGAAAGATATATAGGGACTTTGGTACACCATTTACATTGAATCGGACGAAAATATATAGGGGAACTATATATAAATCTGAACCGATTCTCAGGAAACTTAACACACATCATTCTAAACTCAATTCAGTACGTTATGCCGATTAGGTACTAATCGAAAGATATATAGAGACTTTGGTACATCATTTATATTAAATCGGACGAAAATATATATGGGAGCTATATATAAATCTGAACCGATTTTCAGGAAACTTAACACACATCAATCTAGATCTAATTCAGTACGCTATGCTAAATTTCGACCAAATCGAAAGATATATAGGACCTTTGGTACACCATTTACAGTAAATCGGACGAAAATATATGGGAGCTATATCTAAATCACAACCGATTTTCATTCTACGCTTAATTCAGCACGCTGTGCCAAATTTCGTGCACATCGAAAGGTATATTGGGACTTTGGTACACCATTTACATTGAATCGGACGAAAATATATATGGGAACTGTATATAAATCTGAACCGATTCTCAGGAAACTTAACACACGTCATTCTAAACTCAATTCAGTACGCTATGCCAAATTTCGTGCAAATCAAAAGATATATATGGACTTTGGTACACCATTTACATTAAATCGGACGAAAATATAAATGGGAGCAGTATCTAAATCTGCACCGATTTTCAGGAAACTTTATACACATCATTCTAGACCTAATTCAGTACGATATGCTAAATTTCGTGCAAATCGAAAGATATATAGGGACACTAGTGCACCATTTCCAACAAATCGGACGAAAATATATATGGGAACTATATCTAAATCTGAACCGACTTTCACGAAACTTAACACACATCATTCTAGACTTAATTTAGTACGCTATGCCAAATTTCGTGCAAATCAAAAGATATATAGGTACTTTGGTGCACCATTTACCTTAAATCGTACTAAAATATATATGGAAGCTCTATCTAAATCTGAACCGATTTTTCCCAATTTCAATAGTGTTTGTCCTTGGGCAAATAAGTTAGCTGTGCCAAATTTCATCCAATTACAAGCAAAAATGTGACCTGTTCTTTGTTTACAATTTAACATGGGCAGACGGACGGACGGACATTCATAGATCGACTTAAAAAGTGATTCTATGCATTTTCCCAAAAGGAAACATATGTCTATATCGTTTCCTTTTGCATGTTACAAACATATGCACAAAGACATAATACCCTGCACCACAGTGTGGTGAAGGGAATAAGGACGCCCAAAATGCCCATGAATCCAAACATACCGAAAATTGGTTGGTACCCTTATATGGGGCCTACCCGAAAATGTTGACCTATATTTATGTGGACATATTAGCTAACCAATAACTCAAAGTACTACATTACAGCCAATGAGTTTGAAAGATATGATCAAACCCCCCAACATATTGAAAATTATAGGCTACCGTTATGTAGAGGCTACCAGGAACATTTGACCTATATTTATAATTGCCCGCAAAGAACTGATGAATATATTTCATTAAAACCCCAACATTTGATAAATAAAATGGCCATTCAGGTTTACAACAAAAGGGCCACTACATTTCAATATAAACTATATTTCAAACGATATTATTCTAAGAGCATTTCAAATAAAAATATTGAATTCTATTGATTCTATCTACTAAAATGTTGTATTCCACAGGATGTAATTCTATGTGGAGTATAAAATACCATTTCAAACAAAGGATATACTCGTCTTCGTATTCTTCTTAAATTTAATCCTCAATAAAAACCAATTCCCTTTACGTACCATGTGGCGTATTGATTGTAAATAACAATGGTACACGATTATTACTCATACTACCCGGTAATCCCGATGTTTTGCTTCCTCCATTCATCTGCCAATGCATATCCACCGCATTGATTCATGATTCATTCATGACACAGTTGAATGAATGTTATTAACTTAATTAAACATGTGGAAAATTCTTCCGAACAACGTAGAACAGCAAATGGAGAGAAGAAAATCAGCCAAGCAGCCAACCAACCATTCAACCACCACTGCCGCTGCCACAACAAAGGAATTTACCTATGCCACAAAAAGAAATGCAGATTATTCTTTAAATGTAGTCTCGGAATCTTGTGATGTTATTTTGGTGATGCTGCTCCCATCCTCCCTCTTCTTTTCGGCTGTCAAAGTCTTTTTGTAGATGAAGAATAACGCCAAAACAAAAAACCAACACATGTGAATTTTCCATTGCCGCATATTTGGCATAGCGTCTGAACTTATTGTGTGTGTTTTCTCTTCTTGGCTTTTATGCTAATCAATGGAATTGAAAAACACTCTACACTTTTACTTTAACAACATCGCAGAACAAAAAAAAAAAACAGATGAAAAACCGAACACAAAAAAGCGGTTAATTGAAACAGGAATTCAAACAAGAAATTTGCATTCCTGTTAAGGTTTTCACTTAGGCAGGAAATATATGTGGTGCACAGTGGTGGCAGATGGAGGACACATTTTTTTCTGTCAAGAATATAATTACTCAATCACAGAGGATTGATTTTTATATAGCACACACCATATGGTGTAGAGTATATATTGAGTATAGAGTATATTATTGAGTATATATGTAGAGTATATTATTATTTTGTCATTCCGCTTGCAACATAGTATATATTCTTGACCAAAATGTCTTTTGAAATCGCCATTGATGTCGCAATATTTAAGATAGGATCTTGCAATATTTGCACATATTTGGTTCCGGTTGGGCAGATAATCTTCTTACCAATACCTATCAAAATTGGTCCGCTCTATAGGTAGCAATGCATTAGCAATCCTTCCCAAATTTTGGTACTTATTTTGGTACTTATGAGGTTTGGGTATGTTTTTCAACCAAATTGCCTATAATTTTAGAACATATCTATAGGAAAAATATCATTATTTGCCGTCTTTTGGGATACACCCATTATTCGGTATCAGGAACTAAAAATATCTGTCCACATATCGGCATATGCTCATATAAGGGCACAATCATTTTTGTCTTGAGAATTAAAAGGTTTTTAGGTAGCCTCCATATAATGCCACCTTCCAAATGTCGATATTTTATTTTGGTTCTAAGCGCTATAACTAATTATTAATATTTTGGAGATTTCAGACCTATGTTTCAACCGAGATGGGTCGGTTCCATACTTTCTTTCCCCTGCTAGTTTTTACTATGGCCCTCATATAAAACTCCCGGAAGATTATAGGTGTTTTGAATGTCCACCTCATTGTGCAGGAAATAGAAAGTCCAGCTCGGTCGAACTTAACGAGGTTTTTTCTGTCTGTTATTTTTAAGGTTTTCCATCGAAATGTAATTTGGTACTCCGGGGATTTAGAGGTAATCTATGCAGAAAGTATTCATTTTTGACATAGTCCTGATATAGTTTGACAATCCACGTTCTTGGAGGGTAAGAAGCTTTTCTTGTAGATGATTGTCGATATAAGTCAATGACATAGGCCCCATACACAGGTCACATCCAAATAAAGGTATTTTGAAAGTCCTATACGCATTTCCAGCCATTTCCTTGAAATCTATAATTTAATATTCAGAATAGGAAATATGTTCACAGACATAGTCCCAAGGTAAATATATTATGATGTGCAAAATTTGGATCAAATCATTGGATATTGAATTAAAAAAAATCCAAAAAATATGTGGGGGGAGGTATCAGAAAGAGTGAACTGATGGGTCCCATATTCGGACATGATTTAGGTTGGGTAAAAGTATTACGATGTGTAAAGTGTGGATCAAATCGGATATAGCTTTCGCTTGATAATGAATTAACAAAGTTTCCAAATGTTGACACTTCGCCTAATATTAGATTTATAAAAATTGATCCTTTATGGGGGAGGTACTAGAAGGAATGCGCCGATAAGTCCCACCTTTCAACAATATATAGCCTAGGCTAGACAATATAGGCTAGGTTAAAATATTAGGTTATGCAAAGTTTGGTTCACATCGGAAATTCCGTTTGCATGATAATACAAAATTAATTCCCAGCAAAATATTGACCAAAAGGATTGGACCAATATCCCTCATTTTCGAACCTGATGAAGAAATATTACGATGTGCAAAGTTTTGATGAAATCGGTTACTCCCTCCGAGAGTTATCGTGAGCACGAGCCAGACAAACGGACGGATATTTGTAAATTGATACCAAATTGTCAGAAACGGATTTTGTTCAAAGACCAATATTACGATGAGGCATATTTTGCCGTATCAAAGTATAGAAAAGATAAGAAGAAGAGGTATGTAAGAAATAGTATCGATGGACAGAAGACATATTAATGATGCTGTAGATGAAAGCAGGTTCCATAAATGGAAAAGAAGATTAGACACGGTGGAAAGTCAGTAGACCAGGAATGGACAGCGACACAGAAGATGCTCAATTGTCTCCGTTTCCACCATTTCCCACTTACAGGTAAAGGTCCTGATATTACAATGACCAGTCATTACTCCAATTTCAGCTGTACTCAGGTTCAACAGTGTTTTTATACCCTTCACCACACTGTGGTACAGGGTATTATGTCTTTGTGCATATGTTTGTAACAGGCAAAAATAATCGAGATAGACCCATGGTTCCTTTTGAGAATATACATAGAATCACTTTCTAAGTCGATTTATGCATGTCCGTCCGTCCGTCCGTCCGTCTGTCCGTCTGTCCGTCTGTCCGTCTGTCTGTCCATGTTAAATTGTAAACAAAGTACAGGTCGCATTTATGATCCGAATTGGATGAAATTTGGCACAGGTCACATATTTGGCCCAAGGACGAACCCTATTGAAATTGGGAAAAATCGGTTCAGATTTGGATATAGCTCCCATATATATATTTAACCGATTTAATGTAAACGGTCCCTATATATCTTTCGATTTGCACGAAATTTGGTACAGCCTAATCATTTAGGTCTAGAATGATGTCTGCCAAGTTTCGTAAAAATCGGTCCAGATTTAGATATAGCTCCCATATATAGTTTCGTCCGATTTCATGTAAATGGTGCACCAAAGTCCCTATATATCTTTCGATTTGCACAAAATTTGGTACAGCCTAAGCACTTAGGTCTAGAATGATGTCTGCCAAGTTTCGAGGAAATCGGTCCAGATTTAGATATAGCTCCCATATATAGTTTTGTCCGATTTAATGTAAATGGTGCGGCAAAGTCCCTATATATCCTTCGATTTGCACGAATATTGGTATAACGTACTGAATTGAGCCTAGAATGCTGTCTGCCAACTTTCGAGAAAATCGGTCCAGATTTAGATATAGCTCCCATATATAGTTTCGTCCGATTTCATGTAAATGGTGCACCAAATTCCCTATATATCTTTCGATTTGCACGAAATTTGGCATAACGTATTGAATTGAGCCTAGAATGATGTCTGCCAAGTTTCGTGAAAATCGGTCAAGATTTAGATATAGCTCCCATATATAGTTTCGTCCGATTTCATGTAAATGGTGCACCAAAGTCCCTATATATCTTTCGATTTGCACGAAATTTGGCATAACGTACTGAATTGAGCCTTGAAAGATGTCTGCCAAATTTCGAGAAAATCGGCAGATTTCTATATAGCTCCCATATATAGTTTCGTCCGATTTCATGTAAATGATGCACCAAAGTCCCTATATATGTTTCGATTAGCACGAAATTTGGCATAGCGTACTGAATTAGTTTCAGAATAATGTGTGCCAATTTTCGAGAAAATCGGTTCAGATTTAGATATAGCTCCCATATATAGTTTCGTCCGATTTCATGTAAATGGTGCACCAAAGTCCCTATATATCTTTCGATTTGCACAAAATTTGGTACAGCCTAAGCACTTAGGTCTAGAATGATGTCTGCCAAGTTTCGAGGAAATCGGTCCAGATTTAGATATAGCTCCCATATATAGTTTTGTCCGATTTCATGTAAATGGTGCCCCAAAGTCCCTATATATCTTTTGATTTGCACGAAATTTGGCATAACGTACTGAATTGAGCCTAGAATGCTGTCTGCCAACTTTCGAGAAAATCGGTCCAGATTTAGATATAGCTCCCATATATAGTTTCGTCCGATTTCATGTAAATGGTGCACCAAATTCCCTATATATCTTTCGATTTGCACGAAATTTGGCATAACGTATTGAATTGAGCCTAGAATGATGTCTGCCAAGTTTCGTGAAAATCGGTCAAGATTTAGATATAGCTCCCATATATAGTTTCGTCCGATTTCATGTAAATGGTGCACCAAAGTCCCTATATATCTTTCGATTTGCACGAAATTTGGCATAACGTACTGAATTGAGCCTTGAAAGATGTCTGCCAAATTTCGAGAAAATCGGTCCAGATTTCTATATAGCTCCCATATATAGTTTCGTCCGATTTCATGTAAATGATGCACCAAAGTCCCTATATATGTTTCGATTAGCACGAAATTTGGCATAGCGTACTGAATTAGTTTCAGAATAATGTGTGCCAATTTTCGAGAAAATCGGTTCAGATTTAGATATAGCTCCCATATATAGTTTCGTCCGATTTCATGTAAATGATGCACGATTTGCACGAAATTTGGCATAACGTACTGAAAATCGGTCCATATTTAGATATAGCTCCCTTTTATTATAGATTGATTATAAGTAATTGACGCACCAAGGATCCAATAGGCTGATAGGAACAAAACGTTCTGAAATTAGTATAACCTAACCTGTGACAAGTTGGTTTGAAATCGCTTAATATTTGGATAGAGCTTCCATATATATTTTCGCCCGTAAAGTGGGCATCAAACTCCTCATGTTAGTCAGATTGACATCAAAGTTTGCACAACGTACAAAATTGAGCATAGATTTACGTAGTTGCGTTTTCTAGAAGTACAGACATAGCCCAACGGATGACGTATTTATATTTGTTTGAAGTCGATTTACATACTTTATGGATAGATCTAGGTAGATTCACATTTAGATAAAAATCACATATTTTATTTCATCCAATTTCATGTTAATCGTCCTGTTTAATATACCCATAGTGGTGAAGGGTATCATATAGTCGGCCCCGTCCGACTTTACTACTTTCCTTACTGGTTTTCCCTTGGTTCACAGAGTCGGACATTGCACCTAGGTTCATTATGCCAGAGTTCATTGACATAATGAATTCCGCGATGTCACACTGCCCTGGTACCCAGCACAGGCCGACCTCAGATTCAATATTGCAGGATTTGATGGTTTCAACGATCTCTGCACCCAGATATTTTATCAATTCCTGCCTTCCAGATCGTGAAGATTTCAGTTTGGAAAACACTACAGTGGTTAGGTAAGCTTAAGGACTAGTCTTTCATAGTAGACGCCTGCCCCTGTACCTTCTTCCATCTTGGATCCGTCTGCCAGACCGTCCATAGGACGGTTACTACGGTTCCAGTCGTCTCTACTAGGGATAACGATATCTACATCGTCAAATTTCAGGACTGGTGATATATAGACGCTTAGTTTTACACGTTGATTCAATGTCATACATAAATCGTTCAGGATACACACATGTCCGTAGGTACAATTTCGCCATACATTTTGTTTATGCAGCCTTAGGGCACTACGCGCTTCCTGACACTTAATACTGAGACCCAGAAACCTTATGTTCAGCATTGCGTTCATAGCTGATTGTGGGGTGCTCCTCACTGCTCCAGATATTAGAATCGAGGCGGCTCTTGGTACCTTGTCCAGTTTGCTGGATGTTTACTTGTGGCGCAGACAGTAACACCAGACAGGAGAAAAGGGGAAAGGATGGGTGTTATTCATCCAGTGTATAGTTGATGGATTTAGCCCCCAACTTTTCCCTATGGAATTCTTGCATGCATAAAGTGGAATCTGCCCTCTCTTCTCTGTAGGTTTCGACAAGAATCCTCTAGATAGCCAATAGAATTCACTCCCCATTTTCTGTATTTTCGCATTTTCCCCAAAGTACTTGTAATTTGGCAATCCTGCCTTATATAAAAGTTCAGCCGACCGCACTATACCATAGAAAAACTCCTGAGTTACTGAAGACAAGGCCAACGACTATTTTTTAAAGAAAAAAATCTCAGTGGCTGAGGACTGATTTGTATTAAATAAAAAAAATGCATTGATATCAAACGACTACCACAAAAAAGGTTTCTGTTGTTAAGGACTCTTCCGAAAAAAAAAAATCACCTCTATCACTAAGGATGGATTTTTTCAATAGAAGTAAATATCCACATTCTCTGTTGACCGATTTTCTTTTATATCCAGTCTTTTAAACTATTATTCAGTATTAAAATCTTATTAATTGAGTGCCAATTTTAATTCCAAATATCAATTTTTCTAACCACTGTTAATTCATCTCAAAAAAACCTATTACAGTTAACGCAAAATTCATACATATGTACGATATGTAGATAGACAAAATATGTCGTCCTATGTTAAGACCTGTCTGCGTATCAAAGTTCTATTGTTTACTTACAGGCATTACAGTTCCACAGTCATTGCTTTTTTGTGCCAGAGGGGATTTTTCATAGTCTTTGGTCTTTGAATTTGAAATTTCCGTTTTCTATTAAAACCGTCGTAACGTCGTTTTCGTTCACGGTATTTCTTATTGCTGTGCCTGCACTCAAATAGAAAAGTTAAACGCAAAAGTCGTTCAAGGAAGATTCCAACACATTAGCAAGACATCTTTAACAGAGAAGAAGAAACCACAAAAAAATCAGGCAATAAATATTTGTTGTCTGTGTCGACATTTCAAGCGTAAAAAAACAGGAATATCCTTTAGGCATTTTCGGAGGGGGGTAATAATTTATTGTAATAAGTTTGACATAATCATTTGTGATGTTTTCTCCAATTTAATTTACTTTGTTTCAATTTTGAGAAATAAATAAGATAATTTTAGAAGTTGATGAAAAAATCCTAAGTCGTTTATACATATATGGGAACTATATATAAATCTGAAAATATTCTAAACAATTTCAATAGTGTCATTGTCTATAGCATGCATTATGCGATGTTTATTAGTAATTGGATAAAACTGGGACCTGAACGTTATTTAAAAAAACAAATATATGTACAGACAATCGGACGAGATATACCGGTCCACTTTTTTGGTATATTACCCATTTCCTAACTTTTGGAGGTTTTGTATTTGAATGATTTGTCATTTAATTTTGCATTGTTCACAGAAAATTTGAAAAACAAGTCTATGTTTTGACATAGCCCTCATATTTCGACATTTTCAAGGATTTATCCACATTTTCTCCGCGTTTATTGGAGGGCTATATTGTTCAGTATGAATTAGCTCCGCAGATAATTAAAGTCCAGTGGTAGTTGCATACGCCAGCCCCGATCGACTAACATGCTCAGCTTAAAATTGGTTACCGAAAAAATACATATATTCATAGGTCCGCGAATTGAATAGTTATTGTTCATCTATTTTGAATTGTTGGTTTAAAATGTCCCTGTGCTCAGAAATCTACCCACATCCAAATTTGTAGATATATACTTAAATTGAGTTTATTGTAATTTCTATTCATTATAGATTAAGGTTGGTGTGGTATATACCGTGTTTACTATCAAAAACAACTTACCATTTCTTGCAATTTTCAAAAAGGCCCACATTTCTCAATTTACATATATCACACCCAGTAGTTCACTTGATTAATGACTGATTGTCTACTTTATTTAGCTGACTAATTGTTAGGGCTATTAATACGTTTAGAGTTCGGATGTAAACAAAACACAGCTCTATGTTTATACCCTTCACCACATTGTGGTACAGTGTATTATGTCTTCGTGCATATGTTTGCAACAGGCAAAAGGGAACGAGATATATACATGGTTCATTTTGAGAATATCCATAGAATCACTTTTTAAGTCGATATATGCATGTCCGTCCGTCTGTCTGTCCAAGTTAAATTGTACACCAAAGTCCTTTAATATTTTTCGATTTGGACGAAATTTGACACAGCGTATTGAATTGAGTCTAGAATGATGAGAGGTAAGTTTCGGGAAAATCGGTTCAGATTTCGATATAACTCCCATATATTTGCATGATTAGATTTGCATGAAATTTGGCATAGCGTACTGAATGAAGTCTACGGTGATGTGTGTTAAGTTTCGGGAAAATCCCATATATATTTTCATTCGATTTAATGTAAATGGTATACCAAAGTCCCTATATTTTTTCGATTAGTACGAAATTTGGCACAGCGTACTGAATTAGGTCTAGAATGGTGTGTGTTAAATTTCCTGAAAATCGGTTCAGATTTAGATATAGCTCCCATATATATTTTCGTACGATTTAATGTAAATGGTGCACCAATGTTAGTTCAATTTCAATGTTTCTTCTAAGAGGATATAGGATATAAATATAGAATATACCAAAGTAATGAGGGGTATCATATAGTCGTCTCAGTCCGACTTTACTACTTTCCTTACTGGTTTTATTTACTTATTTATTGAAATCTACAAAAGCCCCAACGTTTCTCAATTTACAATATCACACCCAATTGTTTATTTGATTGATGACTGATAGTGTATTTAGTTTAACTGACTAATTGTTGAGACTAGAGGTCGGATGCGAACATGCACACAACAATAGGTTTTGCATTGAGGTTGGGTCGAGAACCATTTCAATGACCAAAGTCGTTATTGTTTTTCTTTCTAACATTACTCACCGTGGAAATTAATAATAGTTTCTGTCCTCTAACATGAATTTTAATTTGTAGTTTTCTTGTGTTATTGATGTTTTCCTCTTGTAGCTTTCAAAATTATTCTGTGTATCATTGCTGACATGATAATTTATATATGTTTTTAAAAAATATAATTGATTGTCGAATATTCATTTTCATTATTTAAAACCAGTATGGAGAGTAGTGAAGTCGGACGGGCCAACTATATGATAGATAGATAGATAGATAGATAGATAGATAGATAGATAGATAGATAGATAGATAGATAGATAGATAGATAGATAGATAGATAGATAGATAGATAGATAGATAGATAGATAGATAGATAAATAGATAGATAGATAGATAGATAGATAGATAGATAGAGAGATAGATAGATAGGTAGATAGATTTGTTGTATCAATTGGGCATATTTTGGGGCTTTGTTACACCATTGGTTGACGAGCTGTGACAGTCAACGTGAACAGAAGTGTTTTTTTCGCGCATCGCAGTGGTTTTGAATAGTTGCTGAAATATCGCACTAGCAGAAAGTTTAAACTTTTTTAATTGAAGTTATTTTATTTGCCAACAAAGTGCATCAATTATCGCGCAGACAAAAAAAATTGAATTCAAATTTACTACACATTAAGTAAAATTTTTTAAATCATAAAAAATGGATTTATTGCAAGTACCAACAACAATTTGTAATAAATGTAATACTCCGATAATATCGGGCAACTATGTTTGGTGTCGTAGCTGCGACAGAAAATACCATTTCTCAACCTGCACTGTGCTCTCTGAGGCCAGTTACAAAACAATGAGTACAATGAGAAAATTGGAGTGGAAATGCGAGATCTGCAAACCACGACAAAAATCTCCCAACAACATGTACTCCGCCGGAGATACACAATCCAAAAAACATCAACAAAACGAACCTGTAGCTGAACAATGCAGTTGAGTACCCAACAACAACAGAAGAAGACAATTGTGATGATGATGCTACTCTCAACGACAACAGAAAACGTTTCAAAGATAGACCTATGCTCACTATCACCAACAATAACAATACACAGCCAGAACCTCAACAACACAACAACTCTTATTACGCTGAGCTTAGAAGTGACATAGGAGAACTAAAAACAGCTATGCAACAAATAATATCTAACATGAACGCAAACAACAACGTGACAGAGAGCATCAACATAAGCCTCAACAAAATAAATGAAACACTCTCCAGCATCACTACTCAGGTCGTTGACCTACAGAACAAAGATAAGGAGAATAGGAGAGAAATAACTGAAACTAAGAATAGAGTTAAACTACTTGAGCAAAAGATTATAGAGCGAAATGTAGAAATAAACAATGTTAGCTCTGTGCATATGAATGCAGAAATGGTCGTTAAGAAAATTGCAGCTTCTGTGCGCGTCGAAGTCGATGACGAACATATTGAAAACGCATATCGTGTTAAATCGAAGAGCAAAATAATTGTGGAGTTCTCTTCGATGAGAAAGAAAAAAGAGATTATGAGAAACTTGAAGGGACACAGAGTAGATGAAAACGTTCTCGCTGACAGCGAAAGTAGCCCTACTAACAAATACATATATATAAATGATGAGCTGACAGCAGAAAATAGGCGCATCCTCTGGATGGCTAAAAAGAAGGCAAATGATAATGGTTGGAAGTTTGTATGGGTGAAAGATGGACGTATTTATGCCAGGAAGAATGAAACATCATCTCAATTAATCATTAATAGTTTATCCGATATCGAATTGATCACAAAAACTCAATAATCAGGAGAAATCCATATTTTATGCATTTGCTGATTGCTAATTTTCGAGCTGCTTTTTTGAGAAACGTAAAATAAAGTCCAAACATATTTACAAAGCCTATTTTTTCCAATTTTTTTATGAAAAAATATAAAATAAATATTTTCACTGAAATTAATTAACTAAAGCCATAATATATAAAATGGATCACAAGAATGAAATTTTTGATTCCTTAAATGAACTTAATGAATTTATTGAGAATACCCATAACATATCTATAATATGCATGAATATTCGTTCACTCAGAAAAAATTTTACTGAATTCCTAACTCAAATCCAAAATATAATTAAGAAATTGAAAATAATAGTTCTCATAGAAACTAATATAAGTGATGATGAAAATCAATTCTATGAAATACTAGATTTTAATTCAATATTCCTTAACCGGGAAAACCGAGGCGGTGGAATAGCGGTATACATCAGTGATCAGTTTGCGTTTAAAGCGACAAATTTAAATACACAAAATATGGAATCTATAAACATAGAAATATCAATGGGTGACAAAAGTGTCATATCAATAATTCCTTGTTATAGGCCTCCAAACACAAACGTGAAAAAATTCATTGAGGAGTTAGATCAAAGCCTAACGAATATAAATAATAAACAAAACATTATATTAATAGGTGATATGAACCTGGATATTACCTTAAATACCATGTCCGTAAAGAATTATTTGGAGACATGTGCCACTTATGGTCTTAAGTGTGCTACAACTGGTATAACTAGAGAATGTGAACGCACAGGTAGTAAAACGTGCATTGATCATATATTTGTAAGACACAACTCTAGGAATAATATTGAATCAGCAATAATAGCTACGAAAATATCAGACCACTATACGATATATGGATGTATTGAAACGGGAAAAACAACAAATCCACCCAAATCAACATCAGAAAAAAACACAATTAATAATAGAAAAGTTAACACTCTAATAAAACAAATTGATTGGACAAATATTGCGAACGGAATAAATGGTACAAAGGAATTATTCGAACAAATATATAAAACATTCAATAATATCTATAAAAAATCCACTGAATCGAAGAAAGTTAAAACCAAAAATAGAAGTGGGCAACCTTGGCTAACGGACGAACTAATAAGTTACTGCACTACAAGAGATCATTTATATAAAAAATATCGGAAAAACAAAAGTGCAGCTAACGAAACCCTGTATAAGACATTCAACAATCAATTGAATAAAAAAATAATATTTGCCAAAAATTCATATTATTTCCATAAATTTATTCACAACAGAAGCAATATCAGAGAAACTTGGGCAACCATTAACGAAATAATTGGAAAGAGATGCAATAACATAGATGAAACAGTGAAACTTAATTTTGTAAATAAAAACATCCTCGAAGTTGCTGAACAGTTTGCAGAACAATTTAAAGATAACGTTGAAAAAATAATACACGTGTGTGATAAAATTACTCTTCCAAACAACCCAACAAACATAATGAATTCTATTGTTATCGAAAATACAGACGTTATGGAGGTCAAAAACTTCTTAAAAAGTCTCAACGCCAGGAAAAGTGCTGGAGCGGATAACATTCGTGCAATTGATCTTAAGAATAATGTGGAAATAATATCAGAAACCATAACTGACCTTATAAATAGAAGCCTAAATGAATCGACTATTCCAGATCTACTCAAGGTTTCAATTATTCGACCAATCCACAAGAGTGGAAGCAAATCATGTTGCGAAAATTATAGGCCAATATCAATTTTACCAGTCATCGAAAAAGTCCTAGAAGAAATAGTCGTGAGGAGATTGAATAATTTCATAACTAAATACAACATAATACACAAAAACCAATACGGATTCCAAAAAGGAAAAAACATCAATCAGCTTTTGGGAAACTTCACAAATGTTGTAAACCAAAGCCTATCGGAACAAAAACAATGCCTAGTAATGTTCGTCGATTTCAGCAAAGCTTTTGACACATTATCACATCCGAAACTGCTATGCATTCTAGAAAGAAATGGGATAAGAGGTCAATGTTTAAAATGGTTTCAAGAGTATTTAAACTGCAGAAGATTTAAAGTCAAAATTGATAATCGCACTAGTAAGGAGCACCAATCTCAATACGGAGTACCTCAGGGCTCCAAGCTTGGACCGATTTTGTTCATAATATATGCTAATGATATGATTAAAACTCTTAATGACAGCATTACCTTTTCATATGCCGATGATACTGCCATAATAGTGTCAGACAAATCCATAAGGATAGCAGAATATCGCATGCAAAATGAAATAAATAAATTAGTAAGATGGTGTCACGATAATGGTTTGGTTATCAACACAAAGAAAACCAAACTTATGCATTTTCGACCCAAACATATACCCGCTGCAGATATATCCATAATATTTCATAATTATGAATGCCTTCACCATTATGAGGAAAACATTCAACGAGGAGGTGAAACGTGCTCAACCAAAATTGAAGTAGTAGATACATTTAAATACTTAGGAATACTATTAGACTGTCATATGAAATGGAGACCACAGATGGATAATATAAGAAAAAAACTACGCAAATCCTCCTACGCATTGTATCACCTAAGTGTTTGTGCACCATATAAAGTGTTGAGGCAAGCATATTTCTCGTTGGTTGAATCCTATCTACGACATGGAATATATGCATGGGGCAATGCACCTAATCGCAGAATACTTCAAATTACACAAAATAGACTGTTGAAAATACTACAAAAAAGTTTATTCGGATCTAACACTAACCGACAAGGTAGTAACTCTTCAACTCAAACAATAGCAAACTACAATGAAAATCTACCGAAACTTTTGCACATATTAAACATTGAAAATTTGTACAAGACCACCATAATTAACGAGTTTCACGACGAAAAAAGCATCCTACATAGAATCAACCACGCCCAGAATACAAGAAGCCGAGCATTAGGAAAATACAAGATACCATGCTTCAAAAACGAATACGGAAAACGAACGCTCAGTGTTGGCCTTCCATCGCTGATGAATTCAATACCAGCATCTATACTAAGCTTAAGTAATAAATTTAAAAGAAAGAAATTGCTTAAAGAACATTTAATAAATTCCCAATAATAATTTTATATAATAATTAAATAATAATACACTTGAACTGTTAAACAGCCTTTGTTATCTATATTACAACATTTAATATACATTTAAATTACATTTAAGAATATCCTACAGACAAGCCTATAGCTTCGTGGGATCTATGAATTGTAACTCTCTGTATAAAGAAATAAATAAAGAATAATATATTAAAAAAAAAATACTGCAAATCGGAAGAAGCTATATATGGGAGCTATATCTAAATCTGAACCGATTTTTTCCCAATTTCAATAGAGTTCGTTCTTGCGCCAAATAAATGAGCTGTGCCAACTTTCATTCAATTCGGATCATAAATGCGACCTGTACTATGTTTACAATTTAACATGGACATACAGATGGACGAACGGACATGCATTTTTATTATTTTTTAAGATGACAGTATGAAAAACTGGTTGAGGGGTCAAAGTACTAGATTATACCTCATGTATACACCACCTTGGATATACACAAGCGGAGCTCCAAAGATTTGTATTGTTACCTTGGTAGTAATAAATGATATTAATACTCAAATTATTTTGGTTGGATGTGTACAATATTCTGTCGATCGGATCATCGAATAAAATTAAATTTATATATGAGAGATATAAGTAAATATTGACCGATTTGCATACATTTGTTCGTACATTATTCGGAATGTATTTCCATAACCCCGAAAGTTAGTACCACCAAAATACCTGCAATCAGTCGGGACTCTTTTATAGTGGATATTTTTAGCTTAAAAGTTGCGCATAATCCAAGAACCCGAAATTCCAAAGCAGAATTCCTTCTTTGGAAAATGTGGACAAATTTCTACGAAGTGCGGCTACAACCTTCAATACACATAAGAATTGAGTGGGATCCTTAGGTGGGAGATATATCATAATAATATAATCAAATAATAATAATCAAAACCTTCATACAAAACAATTTGTTTACCCGCCATGGAAAGAGAATGCCAAATTACAACAGGTTCAGTTAGATAAAAATGTTGCAAACGCCTTTATTGTACCAAAAATGTGTCGATACTCATATATAGGGGATATAAAAAGACGTGAATTGATAGATACCACATTCAATACCAAACACTTTAGATAGTATATTACAAATGAAAATATAAGACTTCTCTAAAATATGTTCTATATGTTGACGACCTCTAACATAAAACTACTTACAAGTCTCCTATCGACAAACGACCTGAAAAAGGTCTGACATTAATAAAAAACTAACAGCACCTCTTTTATTAACGAATGACCTAACGACCACCGTCTGCAGTCAAAAAAACCCTTTTACATCTCTCATCAATGATGTATGTGTGTCACTAAACCTTCGTTCAACCCATTTGCCTAAGAAGATAACAACACACTTTTTCCAATCCAATAGCTGACGAAAGTGCAAATAGATTTATGTCTTACTAAGCCCAACAATTTTATTTCCTTTGACACATTACACAGCAACAACAACAGTAGCAGCAATAACATACGTAAGAACTTTTCCATTATGATTATCTCCCTTTTTGGTTGCCAATTGATGATGAAAGCTTTCAGTCGGTCGGTCGGTCGCACCATCTCTTAATGAAAACAATCCCTTGACTCGATTTAGTAAATGTCATCACATACACAGACACACTCACACACACACACAGGAGAAATATTTATGTGCCGCCACATAGATCTTAAAAGACTTGCTAAAAGTAAAAACTCCAAAAACAACAACAAAAAAACTCTTCATCTTTTTCCAATACTGTCACTTTTATATTGATTAAATTTCCTGTACAATTTTTTGTATTGAAGGGGAAATACACTTTACTTTCGTTGCGATGCGAAAAAGGAGAACAAATAAAGCCAAAGCCGCCACAGCAGACATATTCGTAGAATCTAAGACAAACGACAAAAGCAGCAACAGCAACATTCATCACATTCTGCGTTCGATACAAACGAAACCCATAAAAAAGACGAACGAACGAAACATTTGCCATTACGCTAAAAGTTCTACTTTTACTATTGAAAAGCCAAGGAAATAGCAGAAAAGTTTACCGAGTCATATGTCGTGACTCAAATAGCTATTGAGAGTAAGCATACCTACATATCTATATATGTGTATATTGAAAGAGGTCGTGTGAACCAAAAACTAATGAAGGATATTTACGAGGAGGGTTTGACAATTTTGGAATGTAAGTAATTACGAATTTCAAATTGGTGTACCCTATACCAATAGATGGTCATACAAACTACATAAAATCGGATGGGACTTTCTATATTAAAACTTAGACCAACATGGGCTGTTTTTAATGCTCTACGAAAAGGATGTACCACATTGCAGTTACTTAGGATATCTCAAAACATTGGTCTATATTTCCGTCAAGAGAGTTTATTTCCTATAAGAATAATAACTGTCTATTAATATATCGTTTGGAATACGGTACTATATTCAATCAAAAGTACTAAATATAATAACAGACATGTGTGGATCAATCAATACTGAATACGTGCCGCTACCCTTATATCTAACACCCGATATATCGACATGATATCGAAAATGGGTCGGTATCGTTATATGGGGTGCTATACCGAAACTTGAACCAATTTGATAGAAAAACGTGCCCAAAATACCGAACAATGGGAAATACCATATATAGGTGCTTGCCGGGAAACATGAGCCAATTTTGATAACTTTTGGTAGGGACATTTTCTACTCAAAATAAAATAAATAAAGTGAACCAATACTTAACAATGAGATTCAAAATACCAAATTACAGTCAATTAGGTTAAAAATCTCATTACAGAAAATTTGAGGCTGTCCTAAAAAGTGAACCGAAGTGAAGTACAAATGGTATATTTTCAAGAAGTAGAAAAAAGCTCTATATAAAATATTGAATGCAATCGTGGCCGACACACGCTCAAGTCGTGGACGTCAGAACAGAACAAATAGTGTGTATACTTGGACATATCTTCCAACAGGTTAAATGTGTGTCATGCCACCAAACCCTCACAATTCAACATTTCTCCACTTCCCCCACTACAATTGGTATCGCCACAACCGTCAGTATTGTGGCAACCATGACGTTAATAAGCGAAGCCCTTGTGACACTCTAAAAGTTCTACTTTTACTATTGAAAAGCCAAGGAAATAGCAGAAAAGTTTACCGAGTCATATGTCGTGACTCAAATAGCTATTGAGAGTAAGCATACCTACATATCTATATATGTGTATATTGAAAGAGGTCGTGTGAACCAAAAACTAATGAAGGATATTTACGAGGAGGGTTTGACAATTTTGGAATGTAAGTAATTACGAATTTCAAATTGGTGTACCCTATACCAATAGATGGTCATACAAACTACATAAAATCGGATGGGACTTTCTATATTAAAACTTAGACCAACATGGGCTGTTTTTAATGCTCTACGAAAAGGATGTACCACATTGCAGTTACTTAGGATATCTCAAAACATTGGTCTATATTTCCGCCAAGAGAGTTTATTTCCTATAAGAATAATAACTGTCTATTAATATATCGTTTGGAATACGGTACTATATTCAATCAAAAGTACTAAATATAATAACAGACATGTGTGGGTCAATCAATACTGAATATGTGCCGCTACCCTTATATCTAACACCCGATATATCGACATGATATCGAAAATGGGTCGGTATCGTTATATGGGGTGCTATACCGAAACTTGAACCAATTTGATAGAAAAACGTGCCCAAAATACCGAACAATGGGAAATACCATATATAGGTGCTTGCCGGGAAACATGAGCCAATTTTGATAACTTTTGGTAGGGACATTTTCTACTCAAAATAAAATAAATAAAGTGAACCAATACTTAACAATGAGATTCAAAATACCAAATTACAGTCAATTAGGTTAAAAATCTCATTACAGAAAATTTGAGGCTGTCCTAAAAAGTGAACCGAAGTGAAGTACAAATGGTATATTTTCAAGAAGTAGAAAAAAGCTCTATATAAAATATTGAATGCAATCGTGGCCGACACACGCTCAAGTCGTGGACGTCAGAACAGAACAAATAGTGTGTATACTTGGACATATCTTCCAACAGGTTAAATGTGTGTCATGCCACCAAACCCTCACAATTCAACATTTCTCCACTTCCCCCACTACAATTGGTATCGCCACAACCGTCAGTATTGTGGCAACCATGACGTTAATAAGCGAAGCCCTTGTGACACTCTGGGATATCTAGTACAACAAATCTCCTTCACTACATACTTGACAATGACAACCTGTTCCCAGAGACTTACTTAGCTGGCTTGAGACAGAACATTTGATCCATAAACAAGTGAAACCAGAAAGGAAAGTAGTAAAGTCAGACGGGGTCGACTATATAATACCCTTCACCACTATGGTTATATTAAACGAATGCATCCTAACAGAAGGGCCATAAACATGAAATTGGAAATGAACATGAAATTAGATGACCTAAAATATGGAAGCTATATCCAAATATGACCCGATTTTAACGAAACTTGTCACAGGTTATGCTAAACTTATTTCAGCAGGTTTTGTTACTTAAAATCGGACGAAACTATATATGGGAGCTATATCTAAATCTGAAGGGATTCCAACAAAACTTCACACGTTTGGTTATGCTATCTACAGTACGTTATGCAAAATTTGGTGTCAACCGTCCTAATTTTAGGTCTTTGGTGCACCATTTATTTAAACGCGAACGAAAATATATATGGGAGCTATATCTAAAATCTAGACTCCATTCTAGATTCAATTCAGTACGCTATGCAAAATTTCGTGCAAATCGAAAGATATATAGGGACTTTGGTATACCATTTACATTATATCGGGCGAACATATATATGGGAGCTATATCTAAATCTGAACCGATTTTCAAGAAATTTTACACATATCATTCTAGACTAAATTCAGTTCGCTATGTCAAACTTCATGGAAATCGAAGGATATATAGGGATTTTGGTGAACCATTTACATTAAATGGGGCGAAAATATGTATGGGAGCTATATCCAAATATGAACCGATTTTCAAAAGATTTTATACACATCATTCTAGGCTCAATTCAGTACGCTATGCCAAATTTCGCAAGATAAAAAGGGACTTTGGGAAACCATTTACATTAAATCGGACGAAGATATATATGGGATCTATATCTAAACCTGAATCGATTTTCATGAAACTTTGCACACATCATTCTAGGCTCAATTCAGTACGCTATGCCAAATATCGTGCAAATCGAAAGATATATAGGGACTTTTGTGCACCATTTACCTTAAATCGGACGAAACCATATATGGGGGCTATGTCTAAATCTGAACCTATGTTCACGAAACTAAGCACTCGTCATTCTAGACTCAATTCAGTAGGCTATGCCAAAATTCGTGCAAATCGAATGATTTTCAGTGACTTTGGTGCACCATTTACATAAAATCGGGCGAATCTTTATATGGGAGCTATATCTAGATGTGGACCGATTTTCACGAAACTAAGCACTCGTCATTCTCGACTCAATCCAGTACGATATGCCAAATTTCGTGCAAATCGAAGGATATATAGGGACTTTGGTACACCATTTATGGACAGATGGGCAGACGGACGGACGGACTGACGGATATTCACAAAAGGAACCATGTGTGTATCTCGTTTCCTTTTGCCTGTTACAAACATATGCACAAAGACATAATACCCTGTACCACAGTGTGGTGAAGGGTATAAAAAGCGTTAAGTTCGGCCGGGCCGAACTTTCGATACCCTCCACCATAGGTATACTGACAGATACTTGCAAAGAAAATATAGGGAACATACCAAAAAGTGAGCGTATACCGATAATTCTACAAACCGATGTATGTAAACCATTATGTACACCAAATAAAAATTTCAGCGCTTTTCAATGGTTATTTTTCTTCAAATCTGAAAACCCCAAAAAGTGGACTGATATTGATAACGCATTATAGAGTATAAATCCTCAAACTACTGAAATTCACATTGCAAAGATATGTGAGGCTAAGCCAAAAAGGGGGACTAATATTGATTGTATATTATACGAATAAGCGAATATTTGAGATTATCATTATATGAGGGCTATGCCTAATTAATGACCGACTATGTTAATATCGAACCCAATATTTTGGTTTTGTATCTCAATTCTTTCCTGCAGGAGGTATCATTAAAGGATGGCTATGCCTAAATGCTGGCTGATATATTTCATTATCGTCAGGTTCGAGTTTTTTTTATCACGATATCCTTAGATGACGGAATTATTACAACAGATGGCTAAATCGTTTTAGAATACCATATTTATAGGGTAAAAACTGACTATTTCGAGTAACGAATATCCCCCATACAATGGTAGATACGTCTATATTAGGACAACCCCAACACACGGAACTAAGTATTTTAAAGAAACCAGTAAGGAAAGTAGTAATATCGGACGGGGCCTGTTATATTATACCCTTCACCACTTTGAGTATGGGACAAGAACCTTAACATACCGAAAATTAGGGAGTACCCTTATATGGGAGCTATGCCTAAACGTGAACCGATATAGCACATCTTCGAAATTGACCAGCCTGAAGACAAAAGACGACTCTATGCTAAATTTTGGCTCTCTACCTCAATTCGTTTAAACGCTAGAGTGAATTCAACAGGCAGACGGACATGGCTTAATAGTCATAGAATTTTACGCTAATCAAGAATATATTTAATTTATACGGTCAAAAATGATTTTTTCGATTAGCTACAAACGAAAAACAAAATTAATATATCCTCCATACTATGTTGGAGGGTATAAAAATGGGGTACACTTATATGAGACCCACCATATGAGAACTTTTAGTGCCAATTTATATACACTTCGGGTGGAAAATGTGACATAAAATACGTCACATTTGTGCAAAGATAGGTTTTAACCTCTAAGAACCCAGAATGTCAAATTAATTCTTCTTCGAGGGAAAATGTAGCTGAAACACTAACAATATCGAAAATGGGGCGGAACCATTATGTGGGAGCTATGTATGTATAAACATAGAACCATATCGAAAATATTCTTCAAAGGTATTTTTCAGCCTATATGAATTCGGAGTACCTAGTTACTTTCACTTCTGTTGGAATATATGGTTTAATCTTGAAAAATATCGAAAATTTCTGCAATGATGGATTTTAAACCTTTAAGTACTTGGAATTCCAAATTATTTCGACTTTAATAGAAAATGCGGGTGGAAGATTCAAATACCAAATAATGGGCCGGAACCATTATATGGGAGGTATTTCAAAACATGGACCCCACAAGGAATATGTTCGTCAAATTGTAGGCTATGCCGATGTATAAAATCTTCAAGACTACTTATACTAGGAGTAGCAGCAATGTACAGTAACCTCTCGATAATTTGAAAACTCAAACCGACATTAAAATATTGGAAAAATCAGGCAATTTGCGGAAAATATGCTGGTCGAATCGAAAAATATAACCAACCACGACATTAATTAGTTCGCATTATCGAGAGTTTACTGTATATGCAAAATTTTGAACGTTTATTTTGACGAACGTCAATCTCACCTACTAACACAATGTCGAATTTACAGGTCTACCCGTTTGAAAAGACTTTTATGAAATAAAGGGGTTACTGCTGCCTTGCGTAGTTAATTGAGAATGTCAATCAACCTAATTCGTTTTGATCCTCTATACTAGGCCTGGATATTTCCAGACAAAGTCCAGCATATTTTAATAAAAATGCGTTCGACAAATATTTGTGAACTTATATTGGCAAAGGAGATCTGCAGTCCATTAAGAACTCGAAATCATGTTACATGTGACTACCGATATCATACCACCCTCAAAATATTGAAAGTTTCAAGCACAACACTTATGAAAACTTCGTAAAGGCATAATATCATGATTGCTATGTAACGAGATAAATTTTTCAGCAACAAAAAGTGAAATATTTCCTTCATTGACGATATATCGTAAACAACATCACCAGCTATATGACAACATGCACACGCACACACACAAACATACACATATGCAAGACGACAAAAACAAATGGAGCGAAAGTCATCATTCACACGCACGCAGTTACCAAATTGCACGCACACACCGACACACTCCCACATAAACAACGACAACAGGAATGACAGGCAATAACAACAATGGAATCATAAAAATATTTACGACTTTTGGTGCATTTTCATTGAATGAACTCCGTATCTGAATGACTGCCTGGCGAGCTATCTAGCTGGCTGACTGAGAGAAGACCGGACCCACAGAGGGTGGCAAATAAAATTGAGTAGGTGAATGCCAGGGAACAAATGAATCAACAAACTAAATGGATAAATGAATGATGACGATGGATGGTGATGACTACTGGATTGTGGCAGTAAGGGCAGCAAATATTCCCCGGGGCAATTTTGTTGCAAAGGCAATTATCATCACATCCAGTCGATGAAATTGTTGCTACAGCACCTTGGTAATTTAACAAATTTAATAATGAGCTTTGAATTTGTATACCCTTCACCACACTATTCTTGTGAATTTTTCGATTCACACAAAATTTGGCATAGCGTACAGAAATAGGTCTAGAATAATGTGTGTTAAGTTTCGTGAAAATCGGTTCAGTTTTCGATATAGCTCACATATATAGTTTTGCTCGATTTTAGGTAAATGGTGCACCAAAGTCCCTGTAAATCTGTTGATTATTTTGGGGTTCTTGAGCCCGTTTTTCAACCGAATTCGCTGAAATTTGGTACTTTGAGTTCTTATTGTATAGCAAATCTCTCCACTAAAAATTGTAAATATAGGTCCATTTTTTCGGGTATCCCCCATATAAGGGTACCCTCCAATTTTCTGTATTTTGGATTCTTGAGCTCGGTTTTCAACCGAATTCGCTGTAATTTGGTATTTTGTAGTCGTATATGGTAACAAATTTCCCTACCAAAAATTATTAATATTCGCCTCCTTTTTGGGGTAGTCCCCATATAACCCCATTTTTATACCCTTCACCACACTGTGGTACAGGGTATTATGTCTTTGTGCATATGTTTGTAACAGGCTAAAGGAAACGAGATAGACACATAGTTCCTTTTGAGAATATGCATAGAATCACTTTTTAAGTCGATTTATACATGTCCATGTTTAATTGTAAACAAAGTACAGGTCGCATTTATTATTTTAATTGGATGAAATTTGGCATACGTATTATTGGCCCAAGGACGAAATTGAAATTGGAAAAATCGGTTCAGATTTAGATATAGCTCCCATATATATTTTCGTCCGATTTAAGGTAAATGGTGCCCCAAAGTATCCATATATATCTCGATTTGCACGAAATTTGGCACAGCGTACTGAATTGAGTCTAGAATGATGTGTGGTAAGTTTCATGAAAATCGGTTCAGATTTATATAGCATTTCGTCCGATTTAAGGTAAATGGTGCACCAATATCCAAAAATATTTTTCGATTTGCACGAAATTTGGTAACAGCGTACTGTCTACAATGATGTGTGATACATTTGTGACAAAATCGGTTAAGATTTAGATAGCCTTGATACAGATATTCTCTATCTGATTTTAGGTAAATGGTGCACCAGAGTCCCTATATATATTTCGTAATGAACTAAGCATAACCTATAAGTTAGATAAATGTTTAACCCAATTCCCCAGTCTGGTCTGATTGGCACAAAATTTTGCACAACTAATAGAAATTATTATGAGATAACGTGTAACAAGTTTTGTTGAAATTATTTATTCAGATATAGTTCGTTTCGCTAAATTTCAAGTAAAATGTGCACCAAAGACCCACTGTTATATAGTTTATATAACCTAGCTTTCCACACTAAAGTTTTATTCAAATTGGTTCAAATTTGCATATAGCTACAATAAATATTTTCTCCCGATTTTAAGTAAATGATCCACCAAAAACTCAAAATGTGGCCGATATGCTGTGATAAATTTCGAAGAAATCGGCTTAGATTTCCATATAGCTTTTATAAATATTTTCGTTCGATTTTAAGTAAATGGTGTACCAAACTCCTCATGTTTGTAATATTGACATGAAATTTTGCACAACGTGAGCATTTTGATATTTGCATAAAATTAATTTACATAATTTTGTCCCATTGTA
>NW_026884012.1:0-5270 GCF_032173495.1 Musca vetustissima
TTGATATAGCTTGCATATATAATTTCGGCTGATTTTCTGTAAATGATGCACCAAACTCCCACTATTTGTCCCACAAAATCTTGCCCAGCTTACTGAGCTAGGTCCAGATAGACGTATGTGAAGTTGAAATCGGTTCAGATTAAGATATATTTTCATCCCATACATATTTGCATCCCATTGCATGCAAATGGTGCACTGAGAAGCCTATGTTTGTTCGCTTTACATGAAATATTGAAGAGTTTTGAAATCGGTTCAGGTTTAGATATAGCTTACATATATATTTGCATCTATTTTTATCTAAATGGGATGAATTTGTGCACAAAGTACCATGTTGGAACTAAAATAATGCGTATTCGATTTTGTAAAATATATTCATGTGTCACAAATTTAATCCCGCCCTATTTCATTTTAATGGTCCTCCAAAAATGTTATGTATGTTCAATCTACAAGATATTGTATATATTAGCATCTCTTGTAAGTACCCAAAGTGGTGAAGGGTATCTCATAGTCAGCCTTTTCCGACTTTTGAACTCTCCGTACCCTTCACTATGAGGTAGACATTCAAAATATCGGAAACCGATTGGGCCCTCTAGGAGAAAAGAAATATAAAACTACGGACACTCAACCAGTGAGCGGAGCAGTATAGTCGGGCGGGGCCGACCATATGATACCCCTACACAACTTGCATGAACATCTAACTTTCAGTGGTACTACGTTCTGAGCTTGGGCAATATTTCGCGATGTTTTCACCCTCTTGACCCACTAGAGGTCAACAAATATTACTAATTTTCACTTACACTTCTTCTAATTACTTTTCCGGATTTCCTTCAACGTGGGTTGTTTTATGATGTTCGCCTTTCAATTGTGGTCTGTAGATCGACTCGAAAAAAAAATAGAAAATTAAGTTTTCGGTCCACTTCATCTCAATATTATTATCTGATCATCACCGAAAATGATAGGCGTTGTCCTTGACCATACATGGATACTAATGGAAAATTTCAAAGCGATGAGCGCTATATTTCCGCCCTCTAGTGTGGTAATGGGTTACTAAATAATATCTGAGTACGTAAGCACCTGTAAATATTTAAGTGTAACTCCCACATCGGAGTACATACGACAATAAAATCGGTATCAATTTAAAGGTCAACCACTCCTCTTGGGTATACTATCAAATTTTCGGGTCTATGCCTTTCAGGGGTAAATATATACGCTATATGATACAAATTTTGTCATTTTTCACACAAAAGTCAGGTTCATTTGACCCGCTAAATATTGACCGATCTTTATCAAAACAGGCATGCTTATTCTTTAGCCCGATCCCCTTCACCATGCAAAAATTCGGAGTTTGGGCCATAATTGCGGCCTTTGGAGCGACCAGATAAACCGACAAAAATAAAGTTTTTGGTCCATTTCATCCCCTAAATATCAACGGATCTTTTCCAAAAACAATAGGGGTCTTCATTGGCCTAAACCCATCCTACATGCAAAATTTCATGAGGATTGGTGCATAACTGTGGCCTGTATAGTGTTTACAAATTATAATGGACAGACGGACGGACGGACGGACACACATGTCTAGATCGACTCAGCTAGTCGAGATATGACGATCGGTATACTTAAAGGTGGGTCTAGGACCAATATTTCGCGGCGTTACAAACTTTTGGGACTGCACAAAGCTATAATACCCTGACAACATAGTTGTGTAGGGTATAATTACCTTGAAAGTAGTTAAAACGACGTTTGAAAATGCTGCTTGCTAGTCCTATATAAAATTCTATAAGAATCCAAAATATATACATAGGTCAATTCAGTTGAGAAACGTATTTAGTATTACAGTTATATGGGGCTACCATGAATCTTCATTAATTTGGTGCAAATAATCATTAATATGTGACTGATTCTATTATTTGTGGGAAAGAGGAAGACCTAATTTTCGGATATAAATTAGCACCTATTTTCCGTAATTTTTTGAGAACTTGGGTACGATTTCCAATATATTCAGTCGGAATAGGTTAAACATGTTCTTCTAGAATACGTTTAAATTGCCGGAGGCAGGAGACATCATAAATGTCACTACCGGTCCTTTACTTCTGAATTGCAAATTGTTTTTTCTTTTTTTTTTGTAAATGAAAATTTAAATTGCAAATACTTTTCACAACTCATTCTATTCAATTGAGACAATTATTATTCATAAAATGTCAAAGTTTTCAATTAATAATTTGATAAATACAAATGTTATATTTATTTATTATATAACAACTGTTCATTGGCACAAGAATACATTGACCTGAATTTAACTTACCTTTCACCATTTCAAAAATTTTCCTCTAATTAAATCAATTTTATTTCTAATGAATTATGTAAACTTTTTTCTATTATGTGATTATTTATTAGACAGGAAGTCGATTGATATTTGAGTAAATACCAAGGAAACATTGCATTACAAATTTTCTGGAAATATAAGAAAATACAATTTGTAACAATTATTATACAAGATTTATTCTTAAGAGAATTTAAATGCTTCCTAGACATTTGAATTTAATTCAAAAAAATTATAGTATGATGTTTTAGTAAAATAAATTTGCAATTGGAATTAAATTTTGTGGGCATAGTTTGTTCAACATTTTGTGGATCAATGAAAAATATTTTCATGTCGATAATGACCATGGACAAAGAGGATTGCAAAGTGGGAGGCGAGCTTGTGAGAGAATGAAAATATAAATCAAAGACGACTGAGGCTGAAAATATGAGTCAACTCCGATCAAAGAATGTTTTCGAAAATTTCCCAATTAAGAACTGAAGTTCTTCTATGGCTACATAGAAAAACTGTAGGTCTTCAATGATCGCAGAGGACAGCTAGATCGATGGTCATATAGAAAATTTTGCCGGTCTTCTATCGCCGCATAAATAAGAAGAATGACTTCTACTGCAGCATAGAAATTCTGGATGACTTCTCTTGTCACATGAAAGGGTTTAAGAACTTCTTTGATCACACAGAAAATATAGAGGTATTTTTTAACCATGTGAAAGTTCTGTTGTGGTTCTAGGTTAGGTTTGGGGATGTGCAGTCACTTATGTGGCTGCAGCACTCTGAGACCGTTTAGGTCCGTTGTGATCATCCACAAGAAGAGATACAGTGAAGAGAAGAGACAAAGACAGATCTGTAGGGGAGAGAAGATTATGGAATTAAAGGAGAGTTGAGAATCTTACATAAACAAATGAAAGAGGAATGAGTGTCGATGGGTGTCGATGAGACAGAAGATTTGTTACGTGTCAAGGTTGCATGTTCCTAACCACTTTATGTTTCTAATTATGCTGTATATTAGAGCGGGTTCGGTTGTTGAGAAGAAGCTGAGACTCGGTAGAAATTAGCCCCCAATAGTCTGTGCCGCCTGTAAGCCATGGCTGGGCAATGATACAGGAGATGCTCAATTGTCTCCGTCTCCTCCTCGTCAACACAGAGTCTACAGTAATCGATTGCATCAAGATCCCATTTACTAGTAAAATCCCTGATGCTACAGTGACCAGTCATCACTCTAATTTCAGCTTTGCTCAGGTTCAACAGTGAGTGCGTTCTTTTGGTAGACAGAGTCGGCCAAATGAATCTTGGCACCTTGCACCTAGATTCGTTGTGCCAAAGTTCACAGGCTCTTTCGTCAAAGAATGCCTCAAAGTTCCGATAAAAAAGACATATGGGTGGTTTGATTGAGTCATCAGTTTCTAGATCGGTGGCTTGAGATCGTTTAGGTCCGTTGTTATCATCCACAAGAAGGGATACAGTGAAGAGAAGAGACAAAGACAGATCTGTAGGGGAGAGAAGATTATGGAATTAAAGGAGAGTTGAGAATCTTACATAAATAAATGAAAGAGGAATGAGGGTGGATGGGTCTATTAGTCAGTCAGAAGATGTGTTACGTGTCAAGGTTGTATGTTCCTAACCACTTTATGTTTCTAATTATGCTGTAGATTAGAGCGGGTTCGGTTGTTGAGAAGAAGCTGAGACTCGGTAGAAAATTAGCCCCTAATAGTCTGTGCCGCCTGTAAGGCAGGGCTGGGCAATGACACAGGAGATACTCAATTGTATCCGTCTCCTCCTCGTCAACACAGAGTCTACAGTAATCAATTGCATTAAGATCCCATTTACTAGTAAAATCCCTGATGCTGCTGTGACCAGTGATGATTCCCGTCACCACTCTAATTTCAGCTTTGTTCAGGTTCAACAGTGAGTTAGATCGAGTCGGCCAAATGGATCTTGACACATTGCACCTAGGTTCGTTGTGCCAAAGTTCACAGGCTCTTTCGTCAAAGAATGCCCCAAAGTTCCGATAAAAAGACATATGGGTGGTTTGATTGAGCCATCAGTTTCTAGATCGGTGGCTTAAGATCCTCGTCTAGCTAGTTCGTCCGCTCTTTCATTACCCAAGATGTCACAATGTCCTGGTACCCAACACAACCGATAGCTATAGGTAAGTTCTTCCAGAGCTGCTTTACACTTGAGGACGGCTTCGAATTTGATATAACAAGATTTGATGGCTTTTAAAGCACAAAGATAGTCACCGGTTCAACTACCTCAGCATCCCGGTTTTTTTTTTATCAATTCCACTGCCTTCCAGATCGCGAAGATTTCAGCTTGGAAAACAGTACAGTTGCAATCCAGCTTGTTGGTTAACTCAAGGCCTAACCTTTCACAGTAGACGCCTGCCCCAGTACCTTCTTCCATTTTGGATCCGTCTGTATAAAAGGCCAGACCGTCCAGAGGAGAGTTACTTCGTTTCCAGTCGTCCCTACTAGGAATAACGACATCTACATCAAATCTCAGGATTGGTGATATATAGTCGCACAGTTTAGCGCGTTGGTCGAATACCATACCTGGTTTATTCAGAATACTACCATGCCCAAAGGTACAGTTCCGCCAGAGTATTTATTCATGCAGCCTTAGGGCGCTACGCGCAGTCTGACACTTAATGCTGAGGCCTAAAAGCTTGAAGTACAGCATTGCGTTCAGAGCTGCTTGTGGCGTACTCCTTCTGGCTCCTGTAACTAAAATCGCGGCGGCTCCTGAACTAAGGCGATGTCCACTTCAGAGTT
This sequence comes from Musca vetustissima, assembly GCF_032173495.1. NCBI lineage: Eukaryota > Metazoa > Arthropoda > Insecta > Diptera > Muscidae > Musca > Musca vetustissima. The sequence continues at coordinate 5,089 of NW_026884012.1, forward strand.
CGTGAGGGACAGGAGTAGTTCGGCGGCTGCGGCCTTGCAATGATGCAGATTGATCTGCATTATGCGCAGCCTATGCCGCTTCCCTACTTCTACTGAGTATCGGTGGATGTGCTCAGTCGAAACAGAACCCATCCTGTACCGAAGTTCAGTTTCCCTCACGCTCCCTAAGATATTCCTCCCCT
>NW_026884013.1:0-54114 GCF_032173495.1 Musca vetustissima
TGTTCTATTAAAAACTAATGGAGTGAAGCTTTATTTAAAACACAAGTATACAATACACATAAATACATTGCGAATTATTAAAATACTTATAATAAATGTACTAATAATTAATGTTTTTAAGAAACCAGATATAGGTCTGTACACTTAAGTAAACTGTTTGTTTATTTATACTATATTAAAAATAAAATAAAAGCAAATTAAATAAACGAAAAAAAAGGACTTCTGCCTAAAGGCAAAATCCGTTGAAAATGTTATTGTTTTGCAAGTTTCGAGGTACGATTCCACAAATATAGTCTCAAACGGCTCAAACGGAAAATGTCAAATGATTTCAATTTATTGATAATTATTTGACATAAAATTGAAAGATTAATTGTTTGGTGAGAAAAGGCCTGTACGATTTGGCTTCAAAACGATAAAACATACGATAAACGATATATCGTTTCCCGTGAAAAAGCCTTAACGCAATATAAAATTCTTAAAATTTCTTTAAATTCTTTACATCAATGTCTCAGAAGTTTGATAAATACAGAACGGAGCAATACATAAATATTAAAAAAACATAAAAAATGGTTAAAGATGCAAACATGTTTATTACTTCGTCTGTAGCTGTCACAAGTTCCGGATCACTTTTCGATTTTATTGCGATTATATTTTTTCTTTTTCAAGTGTACACAAAATATATCAGAGCAACAATAAATATAATTGTATAAATCTTTCGTCTACTTAAATTAAATAAACGCGAAATATAGTTAGAATAAGGCTAAGTTATCAACACTGAATCAAACTCTATGTTGGTACGCTCCCATACACACACACGCTTTACTGAATAACCAAACTACAGTTGACACTCGAGTATGCGATATTTACAAAATTATATTAAATATAAAATTGTTTGTCTAATACATAAAACATACCCGCCAATATTATTTTGTAAATTAAATAAAATATATTTTTATAAACTGAAAAATTTCATCCATGAAAGGCTTTCCATTATTCATTATAAATCAAACAGGAACTATTTCAGATAATCGAGGTTCAACTGTATTTTATTCTTAGTGCAGTTTCAGTCACGTTCAGTCTTGTGTATTTTGTTTCTCGTAACAAGAATGTTTTTGTATATTTAGGCTTCTAACGAACATTATTAAGGAAAAAGCTAGAAATAATGTTTAGAGAGATTTGACCAAACGTAAAAAGCAAAGCACAGCATGTCCATTTATTTATGAAGCCATCTCATTAACAATGTGAAACGGTTCATTCAGCCTATGAACATTCTCTATAAACATTGTGGACGAAAAATTTCAATGTAGTTTCATAAGAAATAATGCAATTTAATGAAGCTATTTCAAAACATGTATGCAACTTTTCATTCGACCAATGAACATCTTTTATGAAAATGGGTTATGAAAACCTTCATTAAAGTTTCATAAAAATGAAAGCAATTTTATGAAGCAATTTCATTTAACCTATGAAATATTGCATTCAACCAATGAAATTATTTTTATGATTTTTTTTTATGAAGCCTTCATAACACCTTCATTGGATCAATGCAACTTTTGCATTGGATCTATGAAGTTTCATTCTATTAATGAAAATTTTCATTGGATGAATGAAAAAATTCTTATGAAAATGTTTCATTGATCCAATGAAGCATTTTTCTCTCAGTGTAGTAGGCCCCGTCCGACTTTACTGCTTTCCTTACTGGTTTTAAAATAATGTTTTTCATTAACCATCGAAGGCGTGATTTTGTTAAATAATTATTTTCATTAACCATCGAAGGTGTGGATTTTTTAAATATTATTTTTCATTAACCATCGATGGCGTGATTTTTTTTTAATTTCAACAGAGATTTGGCTTATTTATACATTTTTTCTACCCCGAATAACAATACTTTTTTCGAATATATATTTTCTTCTTTTTTACAGTTGTACCATTTTATGGGCAGTTTTTTTTTGGGATTCGGGGACTTTTCGCCATTTTTATTTCTTTGTTAAAACAAAAAACTCTTAGACATTTCAATTTATTTATTCCCCATTTTTGGTGTCTTTCCTTTACCTTTCGTTTCTGTGAAAAAAAAAAACGACAACCGCCATAACCAAACTGCCAACAAATTTGACACCCACTGCGGACGACTTCTGCTGTACACCTTCCCTTCATCCTTCCATACCCACCACTCGATAAAAGGAAGAAGCCATCGATTACCCACAATTTATATTTTTGGTATTCATTGATTTTTTTGATATTTCGCACTTTTTTGTTTGCCCTCTATGCGGCAGCTGTGCATGATGAATCGAAGCGTCCGTTGGCCATATTTCGCAATGTCAAAAGGGAATATTGGTGTTCGGAGGTAAGTCGTAAACAAAATACAACAACAACAGCACCAACAAAATCAACATTTGATAGCAACAGTTAAATGGTATATTATGGCCTGACTGTGGTTTGGTGTCAATAATTGTCACACGTGTCGGCCAAGGTAGCAAGCCACCCCACTCACCTTCGAAAGCACACATTATTTTCTTTGGGTTTTGGGTTACATTTACTGCCTTCCGATTCAACCGCCTCACAGCCGTTAACTTTCGTTACCACAATATTTGCAAATTGTAGGACACATAAATTGATAATAAATTGTATAGACCACTTGACAGAGAAGGGTCCTCAAAAGGCGACCGCGGATGAAGGGAGATTTTATAGATGTGAATTGTTTTAGATATTGTTTAGATTTAGGACTTAATTTTCAAGGCCAATACATTGGGTTTATTATTTTTTATTCCCAAAAAGGAATAGTGTAGATTTTATAAAAGGAAGAACCCATTAGGAAAAATCGGTTCAGATTTAAATATAGCTCATATATATAATTTCGTCCGATTTAAGGTAAATGGTGCACTAAAGTCCCTATATAGCTTTCGATATGCACGAAATTTGGCACAGCGTATTGAACTAAATCTGAAATGGTGTGTGTTCAGTTTCGTGAAAATTAGTTCAGATTTAGATATAGCTCCCATATATATTTTCATCCGATTTAAGGTAAATGGTGCGCCAAAGTCCCTAAAGATCTTTCGATTTGCACGAAATTTGGCGTAGCGTACTAAATTAAGTCTATAAAGAAGTGTACTAAGTTTCGGGAAAATCGGTTCAGATTTATATATAGCTCCCATATATATTTTCGCCCGATTTAAAGTAAATGGTGTACCAAAGTCCCTATATATCATTCGATTTGCACGAAATGTGGCATAGCGTACTGAATTAGGTCTAGAATGACGTACGTGAAGTTTCGTGAAAATCGGTTCAGATTTAGGTATAGCTCCCATATATATTTTGGTGCGATTTAAGGTAAATGGTGCGCCAAGGTCCCTAAAAATCTTTCGATTTGCACGAAATTTGGCATAGCGTACTAAATTATGTCTAGTTTCGTGGAAATCGGTTGAGAATTAGATATAGCTCCCATATATATTTTTGTCCGATTTGTTGTAAATGCTGCGCCAAAGTCCCTTAAAAACTTTTTATTTGCACGAAATTTGGCATAGTCATTGGTCATAGGTCTAGAATGACGTGTGCTAAGTTTCGTGAAAATCGGTTCAGATGTAGATATAGCTCCCATATATTTTCGTCCGATTTAAGGTAAATGGTGCGCCAAAGTCCCTAAATATCTTTCGATTTGCACGAATTTTGGCATAGCGTACTGAATTGAGTCTATAATGATATGTGCTATGTTTCGTGAAAATCGGTTCAGATTTAGATATAGCTCCCATATATATTTTCGTCCGATATGAGGTAAATGGTGCGCCAAAGTCCCTAAATATCTTTCGATATGCACGAAATTTAGTATATCGTACTGAATAAGGTCTACAATGATGTGTGCTAAGTTTCGGTTCAAATTTAGACATCCTATATATATATATATATATATATATTCTTCCGATTTTATGCAAATTGTGCACTAAAGACCCAAAATTTGTCCGATTGACACATAATTTTGTATACTGAACTATAGTTAATTTCCAATTTCATGTTAATGGTCCTTCAAAAATTGGACCTCTGTTAGGATTCATCTGTTGAATATATCCAAAGGGGTGAAGGGGATCATATAGTCGGCCCCGTCCGTTTTTTACTATTTTCCTTACTGGTTTTAATTATTTTTTCATCAAATAACAAGGCGTGGATTTTTTTAACTAATTTTTTTTATCAATTTTTCTTTAGGGACTCCCTCAAACGCATTTATGGGGAATCTCCTAAACTCATGTATAAAGACTTCCCTCGTTCCAAATTACACCCTTATGTCCCCAGACTTAAATGCACCACACACATTTTTTTCATCAATTTGATTGCTTCGATTTGTTTTATTGTCCTTTGTTAAAAAATACAAATACCAACAACAACAATTATTTATTGTCTTTCTCGGTTTACGATACTTGATTAAAATTCAATTTATTTTCAAAAATTTCATGTTTATTTTTCTATTTATTTGAAAATAAATTGTTTTTCTATGACGATGATGATGATTTTCAGGATGATTCTACAACGCAATTCCTAGACAGAAAAGCCACAAGCCCCTGCCTTTGTTGTCTGGGGTATTGTTTAGAGCCACAAATGATGATGTGTTAACATGATTCGAAAATTGTTCTTTACATTGTGGGAAATGAATTTTAAATAATATAAAATTTCAAACAAATCAAATGCCGATGCTGTCATTAAAAGAAAAACAGACAACGACAGAAGACAGAAAGGCTATTAGATGGCTTCGGGTTGGAGGGTTTCTTTGATTTAATATTCATTTGGTTTTTGTTGAAAAGTTTGTGGGTCGAAGATGTTTTCTTTCTTTCCCAAGAGATTTGTGTTGCTTGTGAAATGGATAACTCTTCAGAGATATTTAATATTCAAGTTTATTTACCTATACCTCGTTCAAAATTTTCCAAAGGTTAGACTTGCAAAAAAAAAAAAAGGAAAAAATGTTCCTGTCTGTCAAATCATTGATTGATTGTTGCGAAAAATTCCGAAAATGTCTCTTAGCATCACAACGGAATGAAGGATATTTGTACAATCCAATTCAATTTCGTTTGTCACAACCAGTGTTGATATGTGTGTAGATAATTTAATCAATATTTCAACATACCTACATACAAATATCGCATATTAGTTATACGCAAAATAGTCTTGGGGTGGAGAAGATATTCTCACGTATCAATATTATTATACGCTTAGCCTGCCTTATGGCTAATGAGGGTATGTAGACATTGCTCCGGAATCGATTAACCAATGTCATTTTTGCTTGTAATGGCATAAATGTTCTTCCCGGAAAATGTGCCAGGGTATGAATAAGGAGATACTGAACTCTAATCGGCAGTCGCATTTATCATCCGACTTAGATAAAATTTGGCACAGCTCATTTATTTGGTCCAAGGACGAACCCTATTTAAATTGGGAAAAATCGGTTCAGATTTAGATATAGCTCCCATATATATTTTCGTCCGATTTAAGGTAAATGGTGTATCAAAGTCCCTATATATGCACGAAATTTGGCATAGCATTCTATTTTAAGTCTAGAATGATGAGCGTTAAGTTTCGTGGAAATCGGTTCAGATTTAGATATAGCTCCCATATATATTATCGTACGATTTAAGGTAAATGGTGCACCTAAGTCCCTAAATATATTTCGATATGCAAGAAATTTGGTATAGCGCACTACATTAAGTCTAAAATGATGTGTGTTAAGTTTCGTGGAAATCGGTTCAGATTTAGATATAGCTCCCATATATATGATCGACCGATTTCATGTAAATGGTTCACCAAAGTCCCTATATATCTTTCGATTTCCACGAAATTTGGCATAGCGTACTGAATTGAGTCTGGAACGATGTGTGTTAAGTTTCGTGAAAATCGGTTTAGATTTAGATATAGCTCCTATACATATTTTCGTCCGATATTATGTAAATGGTGTTCCAATATATCTTTCGATTTGCACAAAATTTCGCATATGGTAATGAATTAAGTGTAGAATGATGTGTGCTAAGTTTCGTGAAAATCGGTTCAGGTTTACATATAGCTTCCATATATATTTTCGTCCGATTTTATAGAAATGGTCCACCAAAGTCCCTATATTTCTTTAGATTTGCACAAAATTTGGCATAGGGCACTGAATTGAGTCTTGAATGATGTGTGTTAAGTTTCGTGAAAATCGTTCAGATTTAGATATAGCTCCCATATATATTTTCATCCGATTTAAGGTATCTGGTGCACCAAAGTCCTTATATATCTTTCGATTTGCACGAAATTTGGTATAGCGTACTAAATTAAGTCCAAAATGATGTATGTTAAGTTTCGTGGAAATCGGTTCAGATTTAGATATAGCTGCATATATATTTTCGTCCGATTTAAGGTATATGGTGCACCAAAGGCCCTATAAATCTTTCGATTTGCATCGTTCAGATTTAGATATAGCTCCCATATATATTTTCATCCGATTTAAGGTATCTGGTGTACCAAAGTCCCTACATATCTTTCGATTTGCACGAAATTTGGTATAGCGTACTAAATTAAGTCCAAAATGATGTGTGTTAAGTTTCGTGGAAATCGGTTCAGATTTAGATATAGCTGCATATATATTTTCGTCCGATTTAAGGTATATGGTGCACCAAAGGCCCTATAAATCTTTCGATTTGCACGGAATATGGTATAGCGTACTGAATCGAGTGTAGAATTATGTGTTTCAAATTTCTTGAAAATCTGTTCAGTTTTACATATAGCTCCCATATATATGTTCGACCGATTTTATGTAAATGGTTCACCAAAGTCTCTATATATCTTTCGATATCCACGAAATTTGGCAAAGCGTACTGAATTAAGTCTGGAATGATGTGTGTAAAATTTCTTGATAATCGGTTCAGATTTAGATATAGCTTCCATATATATTTTCGTCCGATTTAAGGTAAATGGTGCGCCAAATTTGCCAAATATCATTCGATTTGCACGAAATTTGGTATAGCGCACTAAATTCAATCTAAAATGATGTGTGCTAAGTTTCGTGAAAATCGGTTCAGATTTAGATATAGCTCCTATAAATATTTTCGTCCGATTTTATGTAAATGGTGTTCCAATATATCTTTCGATTTGCACAAAATTTTGCATATGGTAATGAATTAAGTGTAGAATGATGTGTGCTAAGTTTCGTGAAAATCGGTTCAGGTTTACATATAGCTTCCATATATATTTTCGTCCGATTTTATAGAAATGGTCCACCAAAGTCCCTATATTTCTTTAGATTTGCACAAAATTTGGCATAGGGCACTGAATTGAGTCTTGAATGATGTGTGTTAAGTTTCGTGAAAATCGTTCAGATTTAGATATAGCTCCCATATATATTTTCATCCGATTTAAGGTATCTGGTGCACCAAAGTCCCTATATATCTTTCGATTTGCACGAAATTTGGTATAGCGTACTAAATTAAGTCCAAAATGATGTGTGTTAAGTTTCGTGGAAATCGGTTCAGATTTAGATATAGCTGCATATATATTTTCGTCCGATTTAAGGTATATGGTGCACCAAAGGCCCTATAAATCTTTCGATTTGCATCGTTCAGATTTAGATATAGCTCCCATATATATTTTCATCCGATTTAAGGTATCTGGTGCACCAAAGTCCCTACATATCTTTCGATTTGCACGAAATTTGGTATAGCGTACTAAATTAAGTCCAAAATGATGTGTGTTAAGTTTCGTGGAAATCGGTTCAGATTTAGATATAGCTGCATATATATTTTCGTCCGATTTAAGGTATATGGTGCACCAAAGGCCCTATAAATCTTTCGATTTGCACGGAATATGGTATAGCGTACTGAATCGAGTGTAGAATTATGTGTTTCAAATTTCTTGAAAATCTGTTCAGTTTTACATATAGCTCCCATATATATGTTCGACCGATTTTATGTAAATGGTTCACCAAAGTCTCTATATATCTTTCGATATCCACGAAATTTGGCAAAGCGTACTGAATTAAGTCTGGAATGATGTGTGTAAAATTTCTTGATAATCGGTTCAGATTTAGATATAGCTTCCATATATATTTTCGTCCGATTTAAGGTAAATGGTGCGCCAAATTTGCCAAATATCATTCGATTTGCACGAAATTTGGTATAGCGCACTAAATTCAATCTAAAATGATGTGTGCTAAGTTTCGTGAAAATCGGTTCAGATTTAGATATAGATCGCATATATATTTTCTTCCGGTTTCATGTAAATGGTTCACCAAAGTCCCTATATATCTTTCGATTTCCACGAATTTTGGCATAGCGTACAGAATTAAGTCTAGAATGATGTGTGTAAAATTTCTTGAAAATCGGTTCAGATTTAGATACAGGTCCCATATATATGTTCGACAGATTTAATGTAAATGATGTACCGAAGATCCTAGATATCGTTCGATTTCCACGAAATTTGGCATAGCGTACTAAATTGAGTCTGGAATTATGTGAGTTAAGTTTAGTGAATATCGGTTCAGATTTAGATATAGCTCCCATATATTTAATTTCCAAGGTATTTTCCCTAAATCTGACATTCTTTATTAGAATTAAATTTATCTCCCCATTGAAGCTTTGTCCAGCCATTAATGTCATAATTTCTTATTTTTCCTGTCACCAAACTAATTTCTCATTTTATGCTGTTCCGTATTACTTTTGTTGTCGTTGCCATTATTTACTTCATTAAGTTTTTACACACTTTACGAAAATATTTATTTTTCCTTGGTCTCGGCGCAAAACTTTGCAATTTACTTTTTGGCAAAAGTTTTAATACGAATGTTTTTGTTTTAGGTAATTTTTAAAATGTATATTTATTTGTTCTTAAGTGATTACATTCGTGTCTCATTGCCTCCTCCACTCTCTCTCCGTGTCTCTCATTTTATTTCTTTGTGTGTGTCTGTTTGTATTTCTATTGTGACATGAACAGCTTAAACGTTTCTCCGAAGAAGTTAATGCGGATTGTACTGCTTTGTCGGGCATGAAATTTTTCCATTTGACACGAAGCATGGTCCTGTCGGTGAGTATTATTTATGTGTATGTATGTGTGAAATATAAACCTAAGGATATGTTCGGTTGTATTTCGTTTACTGTATTAAGTTTAAGTGACATATGACATTTAAGATATCGGATGATGGTGTTGTTTGTTTTTTTTTTATTTTCTTAAGAATCTGATTGTTCATTTTATTTGGAGTACATTTTTTTATATCAATTTTGAACGATTTAATACTAAAATAATTATCAAATATTGATTTATTTTCAAATAATGGATTTATTGATTTGAATTGAATGGAATTTTTTTATAGGTGGCTGGTACAATCTTAACCTATGAGCTGGTGTTGTTGCAATTTACCAAGACAGATCTGGTTACGGATTGTCAACAAATTTAGGGAAATGAAAGAAGGGGAGGCGCAGAAATAAAAACAAATTATTTAAATATAAAATTGCTTATATAGCTACATACATTTATACATAAATATAAATGTGTATACCCTTCACCACACTGGGGTACAGGGTATTATGTAATTGTCCATATGTTTGTAACATGCGAAAGGAAACGAGATAGACACATGGTTCCTTTCGCAAATATGCATACAATCGCTTTCTGAAGCGATTTAGGCATGCCCGTCCGTCCATCTGTCCGTCCGTCTGTTTATGTTAAATTGCAAATAAAGTGCAGTTCGCATTTATAATCCAATTTGGATGAAATTTAGTACAGCTCATTTATCGGCTCAGATTTAGATATAGCTCTCATATATATATTTTCGTCCGATTTAATGAAGATGGTTCATTAAAGTCCCTATATTTTTCGATTTGTATGAAATTTTACATAGGGTATTGCATTAAGTCAAGAATGATGTGTGCTAAGTTTCGTGAAAATCGATTCAATATCGATTAGCTCCCATATATAGTTTTGTCCGATTTTATGTAAAAGGTACACCAAAGCCCCTATATATCTTGCGATTTGCACGAAGTTTTACATAGGGTATTGAATCAAGTCTAGAATGATGTGTGCTAAGTTCCGTGAAAATCGGTTCAGATTTAGATATAGGTCCCATATATATTTTCGTCCGTATATATTTTCTAGAATGATCTGTGCAAAGTTTCGTGAAAATTGGTTCAGATATAGTTATAGCTCCCATATATATCTTCGTCCGATTTAACGTAAATTGTGTACCAAAGTCCCTATATGTCTTTCGATTTGCACGAAATTTGGCATAGTGCACTGTATTGAGTGTAGAATGATAAATGTTAAGTTTTGTGGAAATCAGTTCAGATTTAGATATAGCTCTCATATATATTTTCATCCGATTGTATGTAACCCAAAGTCCCTATATATCTTGCGATTTGCACGAAATTTGGCATAGGGTACTGAATTAAGTCCAGAATGATGTGTGTTAAGTTTTGTGAAAATCGGTTCAGATTTAAATATAGCTCCCATATATATATTCGTCCGATTTTAGGTAAATAGTGCACCAAAGTCCCTATACATCCTTCGATTTGCACGAAATTTGGCATATCGCAATGAATTAAGTCTGGTATGATAAGTGGCAAGTTTCTAGAAAATTGGTTCAGATTTAGATATAGCTCTCATATATGTTTTCGTCCGATGTAATGTAAATGGTACACTAAAGTACGTATACTTCTTTTGATTTTTTGAATTTTGGTATATCGCACTGAATTAAGTCTAGAATGATGTGTGCTAAGTTTCGTGAAAATCGGTTCAGATTTAGATATAGCTCCCATATATATTTTCCTCCGATTAAATGTAAATGGTGCGTCAAAGTCCCTATATGTCATTCGATATGCACGAAATGTGGCATAGTGCACTGAATGGAGTGTTGAATGATATGCGTTAAGTTTTATAGAAATCAGTTCAGATTTAGATATAGCTCTCATATATATTTTCATCCGATTATATGTAACAGGTGCCCCAAAGTCCCTATATATCTTGCGATTTGCACGAAGTCGTACATAGGGTATTGAATTTAGTCTAAGTTTTGTAAAAATCGGTTCAGATTTAAATATAGCTCCCATAGTTCCTATAGTGTACCAAGGTCCCTATATATCCTTCGATTTTCACTAAATTTGGCAAAGTGCACTATATTAAGTCTAGAACGATATGTGTTAAATTTCGTGAAAATCGGTTGAGATTTATATATAGCTCCCACATATAGTTTAGTCCGATATTAGGTAAATAGTGCACTAAAGTCCCTTTATATCCCTCGATTTGCACGAAGTTTGGCATATTGTAATGCATTGAGTCTAGAATGATGAGTGGCAAGTTTCTAGGAAATCGGTTCAGATTTAGATATAGCTCTCATATATGTTTTCGTCCGATGTAATGTAAATGGTACACTAAAGTACGTATACTTCTTTTGATTTGCACGAATTTTTGTATATCGCACTGAATTAAGTCCAGAATGATGTGTGCTAAGTTTCGTGAAAATCGGTTCAGATTTAGATATAGCTCCCATATATATATTTTCGTCCGATTTAATGTAAATGGTGCACCAATGTCCCCATATATCTTTAGATTTTCACAAAAGTTGGCATAGCCTGCTGAATTGAGTCTACAATGATGTGTGGTAAGTTTCGGAACAATTGATTCAGATTTCGATATAGCTGACATATATATTTTCGTCCGATGTAATGTAAATGATGCACCAAAGTCCCTATATGTAGTGTATTGAATTGAGTTAGGAATGATGTGTGTACACCAAATTAAGGGACCAATGGGTGTCTGATTGAAATTAAATTTTAAACAGTGCAGCATACCGAATAGCGTGTGTCAAGTTTCCTTTAAATCGATTTACAAAATTAAGCATAGGTGCAGGATGGCATGTGTAGGTATTGATGTTAGTCGATTTACGATTTATAGATAAAGGTCACATATTGAAGTTCGTTCAACAGACTTCGCCTTCGAAAAGGCGAAGTCTGTTAGGATACACATATAGAATATACCCAAAGTGGTGAAGGGTATCACATAGACGACCCGGTCCGACTTTACTACTTTTCTTACTGTTTATCTGTGAATTAATTTAATATTGAAATAAAGAAGAGTCTTAATAGACGATGTAAGGGAAGTCTATTATAAACGTTGATTTTTTATATCCTACACAACTTGCTGTAAGGGTATTATAGCTTTATGTGGCCTCAATTGTAGTACAAATTCTCAGCAAAACTTTTTTGTGTAAAATAAAAAAAATTTAATCTTATGAAATCATTTATCAAAAAAGGATGCTGTAGAGGAGTTGTAAACCTTTATTGGGTCAAGAGTGTTGTAATAACTTGAAATATAACCAAGGCTCGGAATATATATCCTCAAAAACTTAGAGCTCACTGGGAGTTGTGTAGGGTATCCTATGGATGGCCCCATCTGACAATACAGCTCCGCTCACTGGTATGTAAATTTTTCAACGGTTTTTTTAATTTTTCTAATATTTTTATGCATCAAAATTTAATTTCCCTGGGGAAATAAAATATTTTCACACTAATATGAATAAACAAAAATTTTCCACGTATTATATTAGTTTTTCAACTACACACACCTTAGCTTTAGTTACAATTTTATTATCAAAAGATTACGAATTACATGGAAGTTTTATCAACACACACACACACATTTTCTTTCAATTGCAAATAAAAACAAACTTCAATGGAAATGTAAATATGTATATGAAAAAAGTGTATATTCACATATCAATTCAAAAGTAAAATAAATATGAAATTCATATTTATATTACTTGGAAATTAATCTGCTTTTGTAAATTGAAATATAATGTTTGTGCCTTTTAATTAGCTATGGATTCAATATCCCCTTATTATGCCTAAGTAAATAAATCCACACAAAATATAACTCACAATATAAATAAAAGTTTTAATTACAAAACATGTGTGTTATTTCAGTTAGCTTAAGAAATACTTAGTTTTTATAGCCAATACAAAAGGAACTTAATTATGTATAAAAAATTAAAAAAATAGTCCTCAAAAATCTACGCCTTGCGACATGAAAGTCTTTCTGAAAATATTTTATTAAAATCCACGCATACTGACTCGGTAATCCTTTAGAAAATTGCCCTTAAAAATCTACGCCTATTGACCTGATGGTTCTCTAGAAAATTGTCTTCAAAAATTCACGCCTATTGACCTGATAATCCTTTAGAAATTTGTATTTTAAAAACCACGCCTATTGACTTGATAGTGGTCTAGAAAATTGTCTTTAAAAATCCACTTCTATTGATCTGAAAGTCCTTTGGAAAATTGTTTTTAAAAATCCACACAAAACGACCTGATTGTCTTCTAGGAAATTGTCTTTAAAAATCCACACAAAACGACCTGATAGTCTTCTAGGAAATTGTCTTTAAAAACCCAAAGAGACAAACCAATTGTCTTTAAATAACCACGCCTATAGACCTGATAGTCCTTTAGAAAATTATGTTTAAAATCCACGCCTATTGGCCTGATAGTCCTCTAGAAAATTGTCTTTAAAAAACCACGCCTATAGACCTGATAGTCCTTTAGAAAATTATGTTTAAAAATCCACGCCTATAGACCTGATAGTCCTTTAGAAAATTATGTTTAAAAATCCACGCCTATTGGCCTGATAGTCCTTTAGAAAATTGTCTTTAAAAAACCACTCCTATAGACTTGATAGTCCTCTAGGAAATTGTCTTTAAAAAACCACGCCTATAGGCCTGATAGTCCTTTAGAAAATTGTCTTTAAAAAACCACGCCTATAGGCCTGATAGTCCTTTAGAAAATTGTCTTTAAAAAACCACGCCTATAGACCTGATAGTCCTCTAGGAAATTGTCTTTAAAAAACCACGCCTATAGACCTGATAGTCCTCTATGAAATTGTCTTTAAAAAACCACACATATACCGCTGATTGTACTCTAGGAAATTGTCTTTAAAAAAACGCGCATATGGACTTGATAATCCTCTAGGAAATTGTCTTTAAAAAACCATGCCTATTGACCTGATAATTCTCGAGAAAATTGTCTTTAAAAATCCATGACTATTGGCCCGATAATCCTTTAGAAAATTATCTTTTAAAAACCACGCCTATTGACCTGATAATGCTTTAGAAAATTGTGTTTAAAAATCCCACATAATAACCTGATAGTCCTCTATGAAATTGTCTTTAACCCTTTAAAGTCCCCACATGATGACCTGAATTTCCTTTAGAAAATTGTCTTCAAAAATCAACGCCTATTGACCTGAATGTCCTTTCGAAAATTGACTCTAAAAATCCACGCCTATTGACCTGAATGTCCTTTAGAAAATTGACTTTAAAAATCGACGCCTATTGAGCTGATAGTCCTTTAGAAATTTGTCTTTAAAAATCCGCCTACTAACCTGAATATCGTTCCGGAAAATCCTTACATATTGATCTAGTAGTCCTTTAGAAGATAGTTTTTGAAATATTTTCTTTAAAAATCCCCACATGACGACCTGATAATCCTTTACAAAATTGTATTTTAAAATTCTCGTCTATCGACCTGATAGTCCTTTAGAAATGTTTCTTTATAAATTCTCGTCTATCGATCTGAATGTCCATCTGGAGACATTTTCCTGGAAAAAAAATCTTTAAAAATCCACGCCTAGTCCTCCTTGGAAAAAAATCTTTAAAAATCCACGCCTAGTCCTCCTTGGAAAAAAATCTTTAAAAATCCACGCCTAGTCCTCCTTGGAAAAAAATCTTTAAAAATCAACGCCTAGTCCTCCTTGGAAAAAAATCTTTAAAAATCCACGCCTAATCCTCTTTAGAAAAAAAATCCACGCCTATTCCTCCTTGGAAAAAAATCTGTAAAAATCCACGCCAAGTTCTCTTTGGAAAAAAATCTGTAAAAATCCACGCCAAGTCCTCCTTGGAAAAAAATCTTAAAAAATCCACGCCTAGTCCTCCTGGAAAAAAATCCACGCCTAGTCCTCCTTGGAAAAAAAACTTTAAAAATCCACGCCTAGGGCTCCTTGGAAAAAAATGTTTAAAAATCCACGCATAGGGTTCCTAATAAAACAAATCTTTCAAAATTTACGCTTAGGGCTCCTTGAAAAAATCCTTAAAATCCAAGCTAAGGACTCCTCAAAAAAATCTGTAAAAAAAATTCAAGCATAGTGCTTTTTGGAATAAAAGGTTTAAAAATCCAAGCATAGGGCTCTTTGGAATAAAATGTTTAAAAATCCACGCCTTGGAAAAAATCTTTAAAAATCCACGTCTAGGGTTCCTTGGAAAAAATCTTTAAAAATCCACGTCTAGGGTTCCTTGGAAAAAATCTTTAAAAATCCACGTCTAGGGTTCCTTGGAAAAAATCTTTAAAAATCCACGCCTAGGGTTCCTTGGAAAAAAATCTTTAAAAATCCACGCCTAGGGTTCCTTGGAAAAAAAATCTTTCAAAATCCACGCCTATGGCTCCTAATAAAAAAATTTTTAAAAATCTAAGCTTAGGGCTCCTTGGAAAAAAATCCTTAAAATCCAAGCGAAGGACTCCTGAAAAAAATCTTTAAAAAATCCAATCCTAGGGCTTCATGGGAAAAAAATCTTTTAAAATCCACGCCTAGGGTTCGTTGGAAAAAATCTTTAAGAATCCACGCCTAGGGCTCCTTGGAAAAAATCCACAAAAGAAAACAGTCCTCATTTATTAAAAAATCAATAAATCAAAGCATATTCCAAAATACAACTTGTTGAATGGTATTATGTTCATCATTCATTGTGTTCATGTTCATATTCCTTAGAAAAACACAAAGGCTTTTGTAGGTGTAATGCTGGAATGTGGGTGCGTGTTAAAAATTTCCATAAATAAGATTACACAATTAATCAAATTGTGTATAACAGTAAAGTGTGTTGAAAAGGTGTAGGAATTGGGGATATACTGAGTATATTAAACAATTTTTTCATGTTTAAGAAAAAAACCCAGAGTCCAGCCGATCCTTAGGTATGACTAGAGATCGGTCAATATTTTTACAGAATATTTATTAAGTCAGTTTTCAGAAATTTTTTTCAAGGATTATTTAGAATATAGATTTTTTTATTTCATATACCTTACTGTCTTCAATATGGTTGACGAAACATCAAGTGCAAATATTTTACATACAAATACGACATTTATTTTCACACTCCTCCATATTCACTCACACATATAAATGTGGGAAAACATGAACAATTAAAAATTATCCCCTTGTACATGCCCTCTATCAAAGGGACAACGAAAGAGGAAAAAAAGGATTCCCATGTAAGCCCTTTAGTAAATGTTTCTATCAATGCCATCACTTCAACAACAATACCTTTCAGAGCGCTCCCTTTGGGTGTAATTGTAAAGAATTTGTAATTGAATGTTTTGAACTCAACATACCAACATTCGAACATCGTACATCATTTCATATTAAATTCAAGGAGAAAAAAATCATCAACGACAATGGTATCTAAATAGTACCTAGTTTTGTTGTTGTTTTAGATACAATAAAAGCTGATGAAGAGCTTGTTCCTTATAATCGTTTTTACAAAAAAAAAAAAATAATAATAATAATATACAACAATACAATAAAAATGTGTAGAAATAGGGAAAATATTGTTTTTATTGAAAAAAATAAATATTAAGGACCTGGGAATAAATTATTGCCTACTGAGGTCCTTGAAAAAACTTTTTGAAAAATAATTTTAAAAAATCCATGCTTTGGATCGTCCTTAAAAAATAAATTTTAAACCAGTAAGGAAAATAAAGTAAAGTCGATGGAACATTGACATGAAATTGAACGAACTTAAATCTAAATCTAACCCGATTTTCTCGAAACTTAACACATGAGCTATGGTAGGGATAGATATCCATCTCAATGACACGAAAATCACCATGAACATGCATAAGAACTACAACAACATCAAGTGTAAATACAAACATAGAAAAAACCACAAAATGTATGTAAATACACTTGTCATCAAAGAGGTTGCTTGAAATACTTCAACGTACAAAACATTCAATTGTAGTAACTTCAGTACATTGCACGAAATTGTGTGCCGGTCGGCCAAACTTTGGGTCTTTAGTGCACAATTTACATTAAATCGGACGAATATATATATATATATATATATCGGAAGCGATTTTCACGAAACTTAGCACACATCATTCTGGACCTAATTCAGTACCTTATGCCAAATTTCGTGCAAATCGGAAGATATGTAGGGACTTTGGTGCCCCATTTACCTTAAATCGGACGAAAATATATATAGAAGTTATATCTAAATCTGAACCGATTTTCTCGAAACTTGACACACATCATTCTAGACACAATTCAGTATACTATGCCAAATTGCATGCAAATCGAACGATATGTAGGGACTTTGGTGACCCATTTACATAAAATCGGACAAAAATATATATGGGAGCTATATCTAAATCTGAACCGATTTTCCCAATTTCAATAGGGTTCGTCCTTGGGCCAAATAAGTGACCTATGCCAAATTTCATGCAAATCGGATCATAAATGCGACCTGTACTTTGTTTACAATTTAACATCTACAGGCGGACAGACTCAGAAAGTGATGCTATGCATATTCTCTCATGTGTCTATCTCGTTTCCTTTTGCCTGTTACAAACATATGCACAAAGACATAATACCCTGTACGGCAGTGTGGTGAAGGGTATAAATCTAAATCGGAAGCGATTTTCACGAAACATAGCACACATCATTCTGGACCTAATTCAGAACTCTATGCCAAATTTCGTGCAAATCGAAAGATATATAGGGAATTTGGAGCCCCATTTACCTTAAATCGTACGAAACTATATACGGGAGCTATATATAAATCTGGACCAGGTATAAAAGGATATAAAAATCCACATCTATTTAAGTCTTTGAAAATTTAGTTTTAAAAACTCCACTCCTATTTGGGTCAGAGAAAAACTAATTTAAACTAATCCTGAAGCTACTCCTTGAAAACAATATTTAAAAAAGCCAGTGAGCGGAGACGTATAGTCGGACGGGGCCGAGCATTTGATACCCTACACAACTTCCACGGAAATCTAACTTTCTGTGGCACTACATTCTGAGCTATGGTAATATTTCGCGATATTTGGACCCTATTGACCGAATAGAGGTCCATAAATATTATTAATATTCAGTACAGCCCTTCTAATTACTTGCTCAGATTCTCTTCACCGTAGGTTGTGTTGTGATATTCGGCTTCCAACTGTGGCCTATAGATGGACTCGAAAAAACACAAAAAATTAAGTTTTCGGTCCACTTCATCCCAAAATTATTGTCTGATCATCACCGAAAATTATAGGCGTTGTCCTTGACCATACCTGGATCCTCATGGAACATTTCAAAGCGATTAGCGCTATATTTTCGCCCTCTAGTGGGGTAATGGGTTACTAAATAATATATGAATACGTAAGCACCTGTAAATATGTAAGTGTAAGTTCCACATCCGAGTACGTACTACCATATACTTGGTATCTATTTTAAGGTCAACCACTCCTCTTGGATATAATATCAATTTATCGTGTCTATGTCCTTCAGGAGTAAATATATACACTATAGAATACACATTTTGTAATATTTCACACAAAAGTCAGGGTCCATTTGACCCGCTAAATATTGACCGATCTTTATCAAAACAGGCATGCTTACTCGTTGTCCCGATCCCCTTCTGTTTGTAAAAATTCGCAATGTTTGGACCATAATTGCGGCCGCTGGAGCGACCAGAAAATCAGACAAAAATAAAGTTTTTGGTCCATTTCATCCCTTAAATATTAACCGATCTTTACCAAAAAACAATAGGGGTCTTCATTGACCAGAACCCACCCTACATGCAAAATTTCCTGAAGATTGGTCCATAACTGTGACCTGTATCGTGTTTACAAATTATAATGGACGGACGGACGGACACACATGTCTAGATCGACTCAGCTAGTCGAGATATGACGATCGGTATACTTAAAGCTGGGTTTAGGACCAATATTTCGTTGCGTTACAAATTCTTGGGGCTGCACAAAGCTATAATACCCTGACAAAATAGTTGTGTAGGGTATAAAAACCAGTGAGCGGAGCAGTATAGTCGGACGGGGCCGACCATTTGATACCCTACACAACTTCCACGGAATTCTAACTTTATGTGGCACTACATTCTGAGCTATGGTAATATTTCACGATATTTGGACCCTATTGACCGAATGGAGGTCAATAAATATTATTAATATTCAGTACAGCCCTTCTCATTACTGGCTCAGATTCTCTTCACCGTGGGTTGTGTTGTGATGTTCGGCTTTCAATTGTGGCCTATAGATAGACTCAAAAAAAAACACAAAAAAAATAAGTTTTCGGCCCACTTCAACCCATTATTATTAAATGATCATCATCGAAAATTATAGGCGTTGTCCTTGACCATACCTGGATCCTCATGGAAAATTGCAAAGCGATCAGCGCTATATTTTCGGCCTCCAGTGGGGTATTGGGTTACTAAATAATATATGAATACGTAAGCACCTGTAAATATTTAAGTGTAAGTTCCACATCCGAGTACGTACTACCATATACTTGGTATCTATTTAAAGGTCAACCACTCCTCTTGGATATAATATCAATTAATCGGGTCTATGTCCTTCAGGAGTAAATATATACGCTATAGAATACACATTTTGTAAAGTCAGAGTCCATTTGACCCGCTAAATATTGACCGATCTTTATCAAAACAGGCATGCTTATTCTTTAGCCCGATTCCCTTCTCCATGTAAAAAATCGCAATGTTCGGGCCATAATTGCGGCATCTGGAGCGACCAGAAAATCAGACAAAAATAAAGTTGTTGGTCCATTTCATCCCCTAAATATTAACCGATCCTTACCAAAAAACAATAGGGGTCTTCATTGACCAGAACCCATCCCACATGCAAAATTTCCTGAAGATTGGTCCATAACTGTGGCCTATAATGGATAGACGGACGGACGGACACACATGTCTAGATCGACTCATCTAGTCAAGATATGACGATCGGTATACTTAAAGGTGGGTCTAGGACCAATATTTCGCGGCGTCACAAACTCTTGGGGCTGCAAATAGCTATAATACCCTGACAACATAGTTGTGTAGGGTATAAAAACCAGTGAGCGGAGCAGTATAGTCGGACGGGGCCGACCATTTGATACCCTACACAACTTCCACGGAATTCTAACTTTATGTGGCACTACATTCTGAGCTATGGTAATATTTCACGATATTTGGACTATTTGAATGGAGGTCAATAAAAATTAA
The DNA here is from genome assembly GCF_032173495.1 of Musca vetustissima. Taxonomy (NCBI): domain Eukaryota; kingdom Metazoa; phylum Arthropoda; class Insecta; order Diptera; family Muscidae; genus Musca; species Musca vetustissima. The sequence continues at coordinate 20,252 of NW_026884013.1, forward strand.
TATTCAGTACAGCCCTTCTGATTACTTGCTCAGATTCTCTTCACCGTGGGTTGTGTTGTGGTGTTCGGCTTTCAACTGTGGCCTATAGATGGACTCGAAAAAAAACACAAAAAATTAAGTTTTCTTTCCACTTCATCCCATTATTATTATATGATCATCATCGAAAATTATAGGCGTTGTCCTTGACCATACCTGGATCCTCATGGAAAGCTTCAAAGCGATCAGTGCTATATTTTCGCCCTCTAGTGGGGTAATGGTTTACTAAATAACATATGAATACGTAAGCACCTGTAAATATTTAAGTGTAAGTTCCACATCCGAGTACGTACTACCATATACTTGGTATCTATTTAAAGGTCAACCACTCCTCTTGGATATAATATCAATTTATCGGGTCTATGTCCTTCGGGTGTCAATATATACGCTATCGAATACACATTTTGTAATTTTTCACACAAAAGTCTGGGTCCATTTGACACGCTAAATATTGACCGATCTTTTTCAAAACAGGCAATGTATTATTGTAAAAACAATGTTTGGACCATAAGGCCGCTGGAGCGACCAGAAAATCAGACAAAAATAAAATTTTTGGTCCATTTCATCCCCTAAATATTAACTGATCTTTACCAAAGACAATAGGGGCCTTCATTGACCAGAACCCATCCTACATGCAAAATTTCCTGAAGAGTGGTCCATAACTGTGGCCTGGTACAAAACTGTGGCCTGTGGGTTTACAAATTATAATGGACGGACGGACACACATGTCTAGATCGACTCAGCTAGTCCAGATATGAAAATCGGTATACTTAATGGTGGGTCTAGGACCAATATTTCGCTGCGTTACAAACTCTTGGGGCTGCACAAAGCTATAATACCCTGACAAAATAGTTGTGTAGGGTATAAATACACTTCCTTGAAAGGTAATTTTAAAAATTCAAGCCTATTAATGGTGAAATTGGATCCATTCTGCAACCGATACTAAAATTTTCATTTGGTCAGATATAGAAGCTATATCTAAATCTGAACCAATTTTCAGGAATAACACACATCATTCTAGGCGTAATTCATTACGCTGTGCCAAATTTCGTGCAAATCGACAGATATATAGGGACTTTGGTGGACCATTTACATTAAATCGAACGAAAATATATATGGGAGCTATATCTAAATCTAAACCGATTTTCAGAAAACTTAACACACATCATTCTAGGCCTCGTGTAATTTTACATGGAGAAGGGGAACGTGCCAAAGAATAAGCATGCCTCTTCTGATAAAGATCGGTCTATATTTAGCGGGTCAAATGAACCCTGACTTTTGTGTAAAAAATTACAAAATTTTTAATGTATATATATATATATATATACATATATATGTATATATATACATATATACATATATACTTTTTTACATATTATGTTACTTGAAAAAATATCTATTTTAAACCATCCATTTTCTGCGAATAGAATCTTAAAATATATTTTTTGTTGAATTTCTTTGGAAAATAATATCTGCCTAGATCTTATCTCAATATCCGTTAATGTTCTTGTTGGAGTAGAAAAAATTGAAATTATTCTTTTGACATGTAATTGATGAGATAGACACTTGGAAATTCTAAGGAATAAAATTTAATTTTTTTCTGCTGCAAAAAACAAATCAATGAAATGTTGTGGAAATGTCATTTAAAATTTCAGCCGATTTAATCGTTTTTACAATAAAGGACGCGAACCAAACCATTTGAAATTCATGTCAAGTGCCATTTAGAAAAAAAAACAAGATAAACAAACAAAAGAGGCGGTCTAGTCAGCCACCCGGACAGCCAACTGGAGTACAATGAATTAATTATAACAATTAATAATGGGCGAACGAAGGCCTGACCAAAACAAAACATGACTAAAAGTGAGCAAAATCTATGGCAAAAAGTTCAGTTGAATGTGAGGCCACTGCAATTCAAGAGGTGTTCGAGTTTTATATTTGCAAAATTTATTTCAGTTTCGCCTTCGCCTTGAGGCAATAATGAAATTATTAAATAATTTCAATGTGAAAATATCCAAATATAGAAAAAATGCAAAAAAGTTTACCAAGTCCCAGAAGAATGGTGGCGGCGGGTAGGTGGTATTAGAATTTTTCACAATACTTGACAGCTTGTCTGAGACTAATTTTTATTTGTTTTTTTTTTTTCGAAAAAAAATTGAATAATGTATTTCATGGTAATGAATGAAATCTGAAAAGCATGTTACACACGACTGCCTTTCAATGGCCAATGTGAATTGAAAATAAAAAATTTAAATCGATTGGCCTTCATTTAAAAATCTATAAATAAATGAAAATCATTCTTTTCGAATACTCCTTCTCACAAAACCCCAAAATTGTATTCAAATTTCAGTTTGGCTGCTACTACGAACAATGACATTTCGGCAAGCAAGAAATTACCTGTCACCCGGCCACAGGGCTTACGAATGCAAATAATTAGCGATTCAGACCACTATCATGAGTATTTCACCTCAAGAACCGAGGTGCCGAACAATGAGCATTATTTGGAAAAGCCACCAAGTAAGTTGATGATTGTCTTTTTGTTTCACCACAGTTGTTCTTGTTGTTGTTATTGTTGCTTCTGCTGATTGGAATTGAATTTGTGTCCCTTCTATGCTACAGAATTTCTACAGAAAGCCACCAAGGATAATTTTATGTATGAAGGTCATTTTCATGAGGCCGTGGGCAAAAGTAAGTAAAATTGTATATTTGTATGTCAGTTTGTGAATAAAGGGGCCAATTGTAAAGTGGGGATAGGCAAATTGATTGAAAGGAGTTTTAACGCAACATATTCACCAAGGACTAATTCAGGCTTGTATTAATTACAAATATTTTTTTCAAGGACTAAATAGAGGTTTGGTAGGCGAAACAGAAAATATATATAACAGAAAATATAGGGGTCGGATATGGGTGTGGATTTTTATAACAACGTGGATTTTTTGGACGTGGATTTTTTTGTTTTTCAAGTAGCTATTACTTGGTTTCATTATTATACCCTTCACCACACTGTGGCACGGAGTATTATGGCTTTGTGCATATGTTTGTAATAGGCAAAAGGAAACGAGATAGACACATGGTTCCTTTTGAGAATCAGCATAGAATCACTTTCAAAGTCGATTTATCCATGTCCGTCCATCCGTCTGTCTGTCCATGCTAAAGTGTAAACATAGAACCGGTAGCATTTATGATTCGAATTGGATGAACTTTGGCACAGCTCATTTATTTGGCCCAAGGACGAACCCTATTGAAATTGAGAAAAAAATTGGTTCAGATTTAGTTATATCTCCCATATATATTTTCGTCCTTCGATTTGCCCGAAATTTGGCACAGCGTACTAAATAAAGTCTAGAGTGATGTGTGTTAAGTTTCGTGAAAATCGGTTCAGATTTAGATATAGGTCCGATATATATTTTCGTCCGATTTTAGGTAAAAAGTGCATCAAACTCCCTATATATACTTCGATTTGCACGAAATTTGGCATAGCGTACTGAATTAAGTTTAGAATTATGTGTGTTAAATTTCGTGAAAATTGATTCAGATTTAGATATAGCTTCCATATATAGTTCTTCCGATTTTAGGTAAAAAGTGCACCAAAATCTCTATATATCTTTCGATTTGCACGAAATTTGGCATGGCATACTGAATTGAACCTGGTATGATGTCTGCCAAGTTTCGTAAAAATCGGCTCATATTTAGATATAGTTCCCAAATAAAGTTTAGTCCGATTTTATAGAAATGGTGCACCAAAGTCCCTATATATCTTTGGATTTGCACGAAATTTGAAATAGGGTACTGAATTGCGTTTAGAATGATGTGTGCTAAGTTTCATGAAAATCGGTTCAGATGAATATATAGTTCCCATATATATTTTCGACCGATTTAATAGAAATGGTGAACCAAAGTCCCTATATATCTTTGGATGTGCAGAAAATTTGGCATAGCGTACTGAATTAAATGCAGAATGATGTGTGTTAAGTTATGTTTCGTGAAAATCGGTCCAGATTTAGAAATAGCTCCCATATATACTTTCGTCCGATTTTAGGTTAATAGTGCACCAAAGTCCCTATATATCCTTCGATTTGCCCGAAATTTGTCATAGCGTACTAAATTAAGTCTAGAGTGAAGTGTGTTGAGTTTCGTAAAAATCGGTTCAGATTTAGATATAGCTCCCATATATATTTTCGTCCGATTTTAGGTAAAAAGTGCATCAAACTCCCTATATATCCTTTCATTGGCACGAAATTTAACATAGAGTAGTGAATTAAGTCTGGAACGATGTGTGTTAAATTTCGTGAAAATCGGTTCAGATTTAGATATAGCTACCATATATATTTTCGTCCGATTTTATGAAAAAGGTGCACCGAAGTCGTCGTATATCCTTCGATTTGCACGAAATTTGGCATAGCGCACTGAATTAAGTCTAGAACGATGTGGGTTAAATTTCGCGAAAATCGGTTCAGATTTAGATATAGCTGTCATAAATATTTTCGTCCGATTTAATAGAAATGGATTTGCACGAAATTTGGCATATGGTACTGAATTGAGTGTAGAATGATGTGTGCTAAGTTTCGTGAAAATCGATTCAGATTTACATATAGCTCCCATATATATATATATATATATATATATATATATATATATTCGTCCGATTTAATAGAAATTGATTTGTGCGAAATTTGGCTTCGTAAGACTCGGTTTAGATTTAGCTATAGTTCTCATATATATTTGCGTCAGATTTTAACTGAACTGCGTCTAGAATGATGTGTGAAAATCGGTTTAGATATAGATATAGCTCCCATTTATATTTTGAAACGACTCTAGATATTGCCGAATGAAATTAAGTTTAGCATCGGTTCCAGATCACATATTCAAGTTTCTCAATGTTCTTTCGAAAAGGCGGAGTCTGTTAGGAGACATCTGTACAATATACCAAAAGTAATGAAGGGTATAATATAGTCGGCCCAGTCCGACTTTACTATTTTCCTTACTGGTTTTTGAATATTTCTGTCATATAAAAATCATTTGTTCGTCTATTCCTTAAACAGTTCTTCTGATCGCCCAATGTTTTGCCATGATGCCAGTACGTGGTGTTACAATGTCACATCCTCGCTATCTGTCCTTCTCCTGGACTCATATTCGGACAATTTTCTGTATGATTTTTATCACCTGCAGTACCGTGGACACTTTTATAGCCATCTATAAGGTACTGAATGGACCGATAACATTTAATAATATTGGTAAGTGAAACAAACAATTGCAAATTGAAATTTAAACATTTTCAAAAAATCTTAAAAAACGAGTTTTAAGAAAATTTGAAAACTAAGCACTTTATTTTCGTTTTCACTCCATTTCATTTGAAAATTCGTTGCAGAACCAATGATTTTTCGCATTACCATTCTAATTGTTTGTGTGTGTGCTCTACATTTGGCCCGCCAATGGCCGGAACTAATTGTCCATTGGTATAACCTGGAGCAGCAGCTACCGCCATACCCCTCGCAAAAGGATAAACGCCGCATGGCTGATAAAATTCGTATGGTGTTCTTTGTCGGAATGATGTTGTCGTTGGGTAGGTATGGCCGGTGTTTTGATTTTCTCAATGCAAAATTTGCAGGTAATGAAATGATTTTGAGTTGCGTTTTAAGATAAACACAGCGATAATGACCCCTCGGAATGACAAATGAACAATTTTGCAAAATAACACCCACATTTGAATGGCATTCAAAAGTTTTGTCAAATGGAAAAACGAAATGTTTTTTTTTTGTCGCAACTTAAAATGTCATTTGTTTGAAGATTTTTGTTTTGTAAATAAAACTGACAAAAATTCGGAAAAGATTTATTGCTTTCCCTTAATGGCTATAAAGTATTTGGAGGAGAGTGTCAATATCCAAAAGGCATTTTATCTATGGTCACAAAGTCATGTCATTACTTAAATAAAACCAAAAAAATTAAAAATTCACGCTTGAAATATATAAAGAAATTCGCTGAAATCTGACAAAATATTCTAAAAATCTGAAAAATTACATTTTTTAAAGATCTAAAAAATATATTTTTACAAAAAACGAAAAATACATTGGCTATCATTATCTCCTTGAAAGATATTTTTAAAAAACCCACACCTATCCTCTAGCCTCTTGAACATACTTAAAAAATTCAAGCCTATCATTGGCTCTCCAAAAAAAAAAAAAATATTTAAAAAACCAGTAAGGAAAGTAGTAAAGCTGGTCTGGGCCAACTATATGATACCCTTCACCACTCTGGGGGTATTCTACATATGTATCCTAGGTTAGGTTTGGGGATGTGCAGTCACATGTGTGATTGCAACACTCTGAGACCGATTAGGTCCGTTGTGATCATCCACAAGAAGAGATACAGCGAAGTGAAGAGACCAGAGAAAGATCTGTAGGGGAGAGAAGATTAGTGAATTAAAGGAGTGAAGAATGAAGGTCGATGGCCCTATGAGTCAGACAGAAAAAGTGTTACGTGCCAAGGTTGTATGCTCCTAACCACTTTATGTTTCTAATTATGCTGTAGATTAGAGCAGGTTTGGTTGTTGAGAAGAGGTTGAGACTAGGTAGAAAATGAGCACCCATTAGTCTGTGTCGCCTATAAGCCAAGGCTGGGCACTGGCACAGGAGATGCTCAATTGTCTCCGTCTCCTCCTCGTCAACACAGAGTCTACAGTAATCAATTGCATCGAGATCCCATTTACTATTAAAAGCCCTGATGTTGCAGTGACCAGTGATGATTCCTGTCACCACTCTAATTTCGGCTTTACTCAGGTTCAATAGCGAGCGCGTTCTTTTGGTAGACAGAGTCGGCCAAATGGACCTTGACACGTTGCACCTAGGTTCGTTGTGCCAAAGTTCACTGGCTGTTTCGTCAAAGAATTCCTATAAAAAAGACAAATGGGTGGTTTGATTGTGTCATCAGTTTCTAGATCGGTGGATTGAGATCCTCGTTTAGCTAGTTTGTCCGCTCTTTCATTACCCAATGTCCTGGTACCCGACACAACCGATAGCTATGGTTAAGTTCTTCCAGAGCTGCTCTACACTTGAGGACGACTTCGGATTTGATGTGACAAGATTTGATGGCTTTAAGAGCCGCTTGACTATCCATAAAGATAGTCACCGGTTCAACGACCTCAGCATCCAGACTTTTCATCAATTCCGCTGCCTTCCAGATCGCGAAGATTTCAGCTTGGAAAACACTACAGTTGCTATCCAGCTTGTAGGTTAACTCAAGGCCTAACCTTTCACAGTAGACGCCTGCACCAGTACCTTCTTCCATCTTGGATCCGTCTGTATAGAAAGCCAGACCGTCCAGAGGAGGGTTACTTCGTTTCCAGTCGTCTCTACTAGGAATAACGACATCTACATCGTCAAATCTAAGGATTGGTGATATATAGTCGCTTAGTTTAACGCGTTGGTCCAAAGCTATACCTGGTTCATTCAGAACACTACTATGACCTAAGGTACAGTTCCGCCAGAGTTTTTGTTCATGCAGCCGTAGGGCGCTACGCGCAGCTTGACACTTAATGCTGAGGCCCAAAGGCTTGACATACAGCATTGCGTTCAAAGATGCTTGTTGCGCACTCCTTCTGGCTCCTGTAACTAAAATCGCGGCGGCTCTTTGTACCTTGTCTAATTTACTGGATGTCGACTTGAGGCTCAGACACTTCCACCAAACAAGAGAGCCATAGGACAAGATGGGCTTCACCACAGTGTTATACATCCAGTGTATAGTCGATGGTTTTAGCCCCCAGCTTTTCCCAATGGAGTTCTTGCATGCATAGAGTGCAGTCATTCCTCTCTTCGCCCGCTCCTTTTCCATCGTAGTTGACAGTCCAGGATTGTGCCGAGGAACTTTGCTTCGGGAGATAGGTGAAGTTGCACTCTATCCAATGTTGGTGAAATAAAAGCGCCGAGCTTACGCTTCCTAGTAAACATTACCAGTTCCGTCTTCGTTGGATTTACACCAAGACCATTTGCCCTGGCCCAGCGTGACAGCGTCAGTAAGGCTCTTTGCATAAGCTCAGAGATCGTAGACGGAAATTTTCCGGAGATCAATGTCACCACGTCGTCCGCGTAAGCTACAACTTTGATACCTATCCCGTCCAATTTCCCTCAATATGATATTAATAACCAGTAGTCATAGTAACGGCGAAAGCAACCCTCCTTGAGGTGTGCCTCTAGTTACCGTTTTCCTGATTTTTGCATCCCCGACACTTGAATTTATAATCCTGCTGTTAAGCATTTTATCTATCCAATATGTCAGGGTATCAGGAATGCCAACTTCCCTAAGTGAGTGGTTTAAGGATTCAAGTTTAACGTTGTTAAAGGCTCCCTCTATATCTAAGAAGGCAGCCAGCGTAAAATTTGAATTTTCCATGTTCCTCTCAATGTAGCCTACCACTTCGTGCAGTGCAGATTCCACAGACTTGCCCTTTATGTATGTGTGACATATGTATCCTAACAGACGTCGCCTTTTTAAAGGAACATTGACATGAAATTGAACGAACTTAAATATGCGATCTTTATCTATAAGTAAACCGACTTACATCAATTCCAACACAAGCCGTTCTGCAACCTATTCCATACTTTGTCTATAGATTCTGGACCTAATTCAGTACCCTGCGCCAAATTTCGTACAAATCGAAAGATATATATGGACTTTGGTGCCCCATTTACCTTAAATCGGACGAAAATGTATATGGGAGCTATATATAAATCTCAACCGATTTTCTCGAAACTTGGCACACACCATTCTAGACTCAATTCAGTACACTACACCAAATTTCGTGCAAATCGAAAGATATACAGGTACTTTGGTGAACCATTTACCTTAAATCGGACGAAACTATATATGGGAGCTATATCTAAATCTGAACCGATTTTCTCGAAACTTGGCACACATGATTCTGGACCTAATTCAGTATACTACGCCAAATTTCGCGCAAATCGAAAGATATATAGGGTCGTTGGTGCCCCATTTACCTTAAATCGGACGAAAACATATGGGATCTATATTTAAGTCTGAACCGATTTTCTTGAATTTCAATAGGGTTCGTCCTTGGGCCAAATATGTGACTTGTGCCAAATTTCATCCGCAGTGTGTTGAAGGATATAAACATTCAAGCCTACAGTGGCTCTTTGAACAATATTTTTATGAGATCCAAGCCTGTGGGACACTTTTAAAAAATCTATAATTTTTCGAATATCTAAATTTTGTAGCCGAACATTTGCTAAGTGTAACCCAGGCCATTTATTATGCGGCGCGTTGTGGAGCCACCAGTGACCCGGTAAAAAATTTCCTACTCATTGCCAGCGATCATTTGTTCTATATTTTCCCCTATTCCTATTGGCTGGGTTGGTATGGCAAGCTGTTGAATGTGATGTCAACATTTATATGGAACTACATGGATATATTTGTGATGATAATGAGTATCGGTCTGACCCATATGTTTAAACGGGTCAATGAAAATTTGGAAAAATTCAAGAATAAGGTATTTTTTTTAATATTTTTTCTTTCAAGCAATGAAATATTCGGTTTCCCTTCCAGCAAATGCCGGCTGTGTTTTGGGCTGAGCGTCGTGTTCAATATCGTAACGTGTGCATCCTTTGCGAAAAAGTGGATAATGCCATATCGATGATTACCATGGTGTCCTTTTCAAATAATTTATATTTTATTTGTGTGCAATTGCTGAAGAGTTCGAAGTGAGTCGGACGGGTGGAAAAGTAATTCCCATTTTTTTAAATTTTTTTAAATATATTTTAGCAATATGCCCTCGGCCGTTAGCGTGGTATATTTCTATTTCTCTTTGATATTTTTATTCTTACGCTCGCTGGCTGTGTCCCTTTATGCGGCAGCTATTTACGATGAATCACGTAAACCATTGCGGGTGCTGCGTTCGGTACCCAAGGAATCTTGGTGTCTGGAAGTCAAAAGATTTGCAGCTGAAATTAGCAGTGATTTGGTGGCATTGAGTGGCATGAAATTCTTTCATTTGACAAGAAAATTGGTTCTGAGTGTAAGTTGATGATGATGATGTGCCGGAGATTGTGGTCAGCCGGCAGGGACATTCTTTCACATTGTCTTTATCATCATCACACAGTATTCACTTTGTCATTTTTTTTTGTTATATTGCATACTTTTGCAGCCTACTTATTATTATTGGCTACAACAGTGATCGGCATTTCAAGATCGGTAGATGATTGAAAAAATATTTGTAAAAAAAAAACAGTAAGGAAAGTAGTAAAGTCCGACTGTATGATACCTTTCCACTTTGGATTCAGCAGTTGAATACTAACAGACGTCGCATTTTTAAAGGACCAGTAAAATGAAATTGGATTCATAAACATGTCATTCTGCAACCGATACAAATTGTTTAATATCGTCAGATATAGAAGCTATATCTAAATCTGAACCGATTTCATGAAACTTAACACACATCATTCTAGACCTAATACATTACGCTGTGCCAAATTTCGTGCAAATCGAAATATATATGGGGACTTTGGTGCACCATTTACATTAAATCGGACGAAAATATATATGGGAGCTATTTCAAATCTGAACTGATTTTCAGGAAACATAACACACATCATTCAAGACCAAATTCATTACGCTGTGCCAAATTTCGTGCAAATCGAGTGATATATAGGGATTTTGGTGCATTATTTACCTAAAATCGGACGAAAATATATATGGGAGCTATATCTAAATCTGAACCGATTTTCACGAAATTTAACACACGTCGTAATATGCTTAATTCAGAATGCTATGCCAAATTTCGTGCAAATCTGAGGATATATAGGGACTGTGGTACACTATTTACCTAAAATCGGACGAAAATATATATAGGAGCTATATCTAAATCTGAACCGATTATCACGAAATTTAACACATATCGTCCTAGGGTTAATTCAGAACGCTATGCGAAATTTCGTGCAAATCTGAGGATATATAGGGACTTTGGTACACTATTTACCTAAAATCGGACGAAAATATATATATGGGAGCTATATCTAAATCGGAACCGATTTTTAAGAAATTTAACACACATCTTTCTAGACTTAATTCAGAATGCTGTGTCAATTTTTGTGCAAATCGAAGGATATATAGGGACTTTGGTGCACTATATACCTAAAATCGGACAAAAATATATATGGGAGCTATATCTAAATCTGAACCGATTTTCACGAAATTTAGCACACGTCGTTATATGCTTAATTCAGATTGCTATGCCAAATTTCGTCCAAATCGAAGGATATATAGGGACTTTGGTACACCATTTACATAAAATCGGACGAAAATATATATGGGAGCTATATCTAAATAAGTGAACTGTGCCAAATTTCATCCAAATCGGATCACAAATGCGACCAGTACTTGGTTAACAAAAATACATGGACGGACGGACAGGCGGACATGCATAAATCGGCTTAAAAAGTGATTCTATGCATATTTTCAAAAGGAACCATGTGTCTATCTCGTTTCCTTTCGCCTGTTACAAACATATGCACAAAGACATAATACCCTGTACCACAGTGTGGCGAAGGGTATAAAAAATCACGCCTTTGGTAGATGCTTGAAAAAGAATATGATAAAACCACACCTTTAGTAGATGCTTATTTTTTTAGCATATGTTGATACTTTACGCCTATATATTTTGATAAAATCCACGCCTGTTTTGAGAGGCTGACAAATATTTTTATATAAATATGGCTACTTCAAAAAATATTTTTATAAAATCCATTCCATCCAACCATTAACAAAAGCCTTAACAAATTTTGCCGACCACTGTATTTTCCCTGACAAACTGCTGACCAATTGTGCTCAGGAATTCTGAATAGCAGTTACACTGTATTATTGAAATTCCAATGCTGTTTTTATTGAGTCGAATTTATTTACTAAGAAGTATTTTCGGATTACAGGACAATCAGCCAGCCAGCCAGCCACCCAATCAGGCCATATAGTACTTAACATTGATAGCTATTGTTTGCCATCATAGAGTGGTCTAGTCGAATTAAAGGAATGCATCGAAGAATGGGGGAATAGAAGTAGAGCAAAGCATTTTGGGGGTTCTTTGATTTACTTGAACAATAGAATCCTTGATTAATTGTTAGCTAACTGAGAAAAGGTGTGAGAGATGCCAGCTAACAACTGTTCAAAAATTTCGTTAGGTTTGCAAAAGTACGCTGGATTTTGTGGAAATGCCTGTGGGACAAACAAAAATGGGATACGTTTTTATTTTTACGCTTGGCTGATTACTTTATTCGAAGTAAACAATGCTAACATAGATAGAATAATTGTCTTCTTTAATAAGAAAAAAATTAAACTTGGAATAGATGTCATTGAATGTGGTAAAAAAGTTAGGGGAGATCCCCTTGTAATCAACTGAAAATATACTTCTTATGCCGAATAATCACAAAAATAGAGGACAATTATAAACAAGTTTATGTGGAAGTTTAATGTGACCTAATATATACCAATTTCTATTTTTTTTCAGTCCGTTTTCCATCAAATATCCCCATCTAAGTATTACACAATATACATCTCCATTTGTTTTCATTAAAGTACAATTTTATTTTTCCATCGTCTTATTCGTCTTATTTTTATTTTATATGGCTGAGATAAGAAAGGAAAGAAAATTCTTATTCCTTATTTCCTTTTTGCTCCGTTCTTTATCTCGTCTCTTTCAGGTGGCCGGTACAATTGTCACCTATGAATTGGTGTTAATACAATTTTACGAACGAACCAATCTTAAATATTATATATATATATATATATCATATATATTATCTGTTCTTTATAAGTCATTAAACACCAAACAGAATTAAACATTCTGTCGCTCAACTGACCGCATAAATAAACCGTATATGATTTTTTCTTCATTTTATATTCTTGTATTTGTCACTTCATTACTCGTAATGTGTGTTTGGTATTAATATTACCCAGTTAACCTATATGGACAACAAAATCAAAGGAAAATATCCTCATGTTCCATATAGATGATATTAAATGCACGACTACTTGAAAACATATTTTTTAAAAATTCAGGCCTATAGTAGCTACTTGAAAAAATATATTTTTAAAAAAATCCTCGCCTATAGTAGGTTTGGATACCCTCCACTAACAGATACTAGCATCGAAAATATAGGAAACATACCGTTGTATTTGCACGCACTTCCTTATACTGCATATATTAGAATATTATCAATATTCAGTACAGCCCTTCTAACTACTTGTCCATATTCCCTTCACTATATGCGCCATAGAATACAAATTTTGTAATTTTGCACACAAAAGTCAATGTCCATTTGACCCGATAAATATTGGCCAATCTTTATCAAAACAGGCATGATTATTCATTAGCCCGATCCCGTTCTCTATGTAAAATTCCGTGATGTTTGGGCCATAATTGCGACCTATGTAGCGACCAGAACTGTGGCCTGTATCGTGTTTACAAATTATAATGCACAGACGGACGGACACAAATGTCTAGATCGAATCAACTAGTCGATATATGACGATCGGTATACATAAAGTTGGGTCTAGGGCCAATATTTCGCGGCGTTACAATATTGGAGCTACCAGAAAAATTGGACTAATATTTATAATTTTTTGTGGAGAGATTTGGAACCCATTAAGAAGGAAAAATACGATTGAAAACTCCAAAATACTGAAAATTGGAAGGAACCCTTATATTGGACAAAAGACAACCCTTAACCGTCATTCTGAAACCTTTACCATTTTTATACCCTACACAACTATGTTGTCAGGGTATTATAGCTTTGTGCTGCCCCAAAAGTTTGTAACGCCGCGAAATATTGGTCCTAGACCCACCTTTAAGTATACCGATCGTCATTTCTCGAGTAGCTGAATCGATCTAGACATGTGTGTCCGTCCGTCCGTCTGTCCATTATAATTTGTAAACACGATTCAGACCACAGTTATGGACCAATCTTCACGAAATTTTGCATGTAGGATGGGTTCTGGCCAATGAAGACCCCTATTGTTTTTGGAAAGGATCGGTTAATATTTAGGGGATGAAATGGACGAAAAACTTAATTTTTGTCGGTTTTTTTGTCGCTCCAGAGGCCGCAATTATGGCCCAAACACCGCGAATTTTTGCATGCAGAACTGGATCGGACCAAAGAATAAGCATGCCATATTTAGCGGGTCAAATAGACCCTGACTTTTGTGTGAAAAATGGCAAAATTTGTAGTCTATACCGTATATATTTACTTCTGAAGGACATAGACCAAAAATGTTGATAGTATATCCAAGAGGAGTGGTTGACCTTTAAATTGATACCAATTATGTTGTCGTAGGTACTCGGATGCGGGAGTTACACTTAAATATTTACAGGTGCTTACGTATCCATATATTATTTAGTAAGCTATTACCACACTGGAGGGCGGAAATATAGCGCTGATCGCTTTGAAATGTTCCATGAGGTTCCAGTTATGGTCAAGGACAACGCCTAAAATGTTAGGTGATGATCAGATAATAATTTTTCGGATGAAGTGAACCAAAAACATAATTATTTGTACTTGTCGAGTCGAAAGCCGAACATCACAACACAACCCACGGTGAAGGGAATCTGGACAAGTAATTAGAGGGGCTGTGCTGATAATTAGTAACATTTGCTGACCTCTAGCCAGTCAAAAGTGTGCAAATATCGCGAAATATTGCCCAATCTCAGAATATAGAGCTACAGAAAGTTAGATTTTCATGGAAGTTGTGTAGGTTATCGTATGGTCGGCCCCGTCCGACTATACTGCTCCGCTCACTGGTTTATATATATATATATATATATTCTGAACCAATTTCAGCGAAACTAACATGAGCACGTTTTGTGCCTATGGTCATATTTTAGGTCTTGGTGCACCATTTTCTTAAACTCGCACGGAACTATATATGGGAACTACACCTTAATCTGAACCGACATAACCTAACTTGACACGTCTTATGTTATATATATCAGTACAGTGTACGAAATTATGTGCCAATCGGCCAAACTTTGGGTCTTTAGAGCACAATTTAACGATTTTACATTAAATCGGACGAAAATGTATATGGGAGCTAAGTCTAAATCTGAACCGAATTCGCGAAACTCAGCACACATCATTCTAGACTTAATTCAATACGCTATGTCAAATTTCGTGTAAATCGAAGGATATATAGGGGCCTTGGTGCTCCATCTACATAAAATCGGACGAATATATGTATATATAGGAGCTATATCTAAATCTGAACCGATCTGAAATGAGGTGTACCATCGGATTACAAATGCGACCTGTACTTTGTTTACAATTTAACATCAACATACGGACGGACGGACGGTCCACTCTTGTAGTGTATAACCGCTAAATTGTAGTAATTTGGTTCATAGGGGTTTGATGTAGGTCAACGTTTTTACCCAGCCCTTTAAAAAACCATGGATCGGCAGCTTTATATAGCCCTATTTTTCTCTCGAAGTACCTGTAATTTTGTATTTTATGTCCTACTCCAGTATTCTTACTTAGCTTTTTCACTTTTTCACCACACTGTGGTACAGGGTATTATGGCTTTGTGCATATGTTTGTAACAGGCAAAAGGAAACAGGATAGACCCATGGTTCCTTTTGAGAATCACTTTCTGAGTCGATTTATGCATGTCTGTTGATGTTAAATTGTAAAGAAAGTAAAGGTCGCATTTATCATCTGATTTGGATGAAATTTGGCACAGCTCATTTATTTGGCCGAAGGACGAACCCTATTGAAATTGGAAAAAATCGGTTCAGATTTAGATATAGCTCCCATATATGGTTTCGACCGATTTGAGGTAAATGGTGCACCAAAGTCCCTAAATATCTTTCGATTTGCACGAAATTTGGCACAGCGTACTGAAATAGGTCTAGAATGATGTATGTTGAGTTTCGTGAAAATCGGTTCAGATTTACATATAGCTCCAATATATATTTTCGTCCGGTTTAAGGTAAATGGTGCGCCAAAGTCCCCAAATATCTTTGGATTTACATGAAATTTGGCACAACGGACTAAATTAAGTCTAGAATGATTTCGTGGAAATCGGTTCAGATTTAGATATAGCTCCCATATATATTTTCGTTTATTGATTTTCATCATTTTGTCCCATTGTAAGAAGCAACTCCATATCTGAACAAATTAAAAATTTAGTATATGTTTCGGAATGACCTGTTTATGGATCCAATTTCAAACATGCGACGTCTGTTAGGATTCATCTGTTGAATATACCCTAAGTGCTGAAGGGTATCATATAGTCGGCCCCGTCCGACTTTACTACTGGTTTTAATAAATGTCCCAATCTTGGTTATAATACATATGAATCTTTTAAATGTTTCTCTTCTTATATTGTTTGCTGGGTTCGCCAGAATGCCCATAATAACCAGCCATTAAGTGAAAATGATCATATAGTCGGCCCCGTCCGATTTACTACTGGTTTTAATAAATATCCCAATCTTGGTTAAAATACATGTAACTCTTTAAATGTTTCTCTTCTTGCGTTTTTTGCTGGGTTCGCCAGAATGCCCATAATAACCAGCCATTAAGTGAAAATGAGCAAAAAATATATTTTCGTCACGAAAATAAATAAACTCAGTTTAGTTCGGTTCGGTGTTTTATTTGGCAAAAAAACACTAATACCGGCGTGCAACGTCAACACTTCTGATTTTGTGCCAGGTTCAAGGCTACAATAAACGTCAACAAGGACGCTAACGAACTAACGAACGAACCTGCCAGCCAGCCAACCAAAAACATAAATCTGGTTAAAACAGGACTAAAAAAAAATATATAGCAAAAAAGTGAACTAAAAGACTTTAAGTGATTCGTGCACGTGAGCATTATAATGTTGATGACAGTTTTGTGTTTTTCAGCTTTTTGAGATTTCTTTGGTGTCACTTTAATTTGGTCATATTAGGGAGAGACATGTTGGCGAAAAAAAGAGCACCAACCAAGTAGACACGCATAAAACTCAGCTGGCTTATAAATGTTGAAGACTAGTAAAAATAAAAAAAAACACGGGCTAAAAAAACGGCCAATAAAAATACTAAGAAGAACCATTAAAATTTTTCACGTTACTGCCGTTTAGTTGGGCAAGAAAAAAAAAACCAACAACAACAAAATAATATCAGAAAAAAATGGCCTAGCAGGACTTATGAGTGTTAATGTGTTTCAGGGTTGTTGTTTTTATTTTTATTGGCAAAAACAAAAAATATATATATCTAAATTGTTAAATATGTTGTTTTGTGTGTGTGTTAAGGCCACCGCACAGGTGAAATTGTGTTTCAATAAATCTGCCAGCGACTAAAAATCGGTTGACATTAAACAGTCATAAAACACTTCCGTTTCCGTAAAGACATTGCCGACGCTTTTACGAACCGTAAACACAAACACATTATACCACCCACATCCGAACCCTCTAACCCCAATCTCTAGTCATTTGAATTTTTCGTTATTTTGTCACCCAAAAATTGTTTTTGGAAATTGTGTCCTTTAATTATTAAAAGCCATAATCGTTAAATAAACACGAGAATGACGATGGAGACGACGAGGAGAACGACGACGATGACGACGCCAATGTCATCCGCCAAGTCATGTCATAATTTGGGTTTCATTAAAAAGTTAAAAGGTTTTAGCAAACTTTCACGCTTCGTTGCCAGGCGTAATGTGAAAATCGGTATCCGTCATATTAACAGGTAAGTGGGTGCTGCATGGCTTGCTGGCTGGCTGTTGAACTACTGTTTGTTGTTATAGTTGTTGTTTGTATTTTTATTTTTAATATTTTTTGTCAATTTCCTTGTTTGCTTTCATGTTGTATTTTTAGTTGTTGTTTTTTTTTTTTTTTTTTTGGTTGACAAAGTTTTTTAATTAATGCACATTATTGGAAATTAAAAATGATGTACATCGAAATGGGGTGGTGGCAGATGTTGATATGGGGATTATGGGGGAAGGAAAAAAATTGTATTTAAAAAATAACATTTCATATGGATCCAATGGAAAAAAATAAAAAAAAAATAAAAATTGAAAAAAATAATATTAAAAAAATCAATTTTAAACAAGTGAAAAAGCGTTAAATTCGGCCGGGTCGAACTTTAAATACCACCATAGATATACTGACAGGCACTTGAAATGAAAATATACGGAACAAAAAGTGACCTTTCTACTAACTGCTTATGTAAACCAAATACAAATGTCAGCAATTTTTAATGGATACTTATACCCTCAGCCTTATGGCTAATTATCGCAATATTGGTTCTAGACCCATGTTTCTTTGAACCAAATACGTTTCAGAAAATTTGGATTTCATTCAAATTGTGTCTATCTTATTATTTCTTCCAAACTTAGTTCAAGTTCGAAGATGGGGAATATCAGTCCACTCCTTCCGGTACGTCCAATACAGGGGCTAGGCCTAAGTCTGGGCTGTACCTCATATATAGTTCATTATCGAACCTTACGTTTTAGTTTCTTATCTCGATTATTATTACAACAGAGTCTATGAACCAAACCCAAAACGCGAAACAAATCAGATAACTATTTTACTATATTCTGAGCTTGGGCAATATTTCGCGATATTTGCACCCTCTTGACCGACTAGAGGTCAACAAATCCAGTACAGCCCTTCCAATATTCACGATTTCCTTCAACATGGGTTGTGTTATGATGTAAGCTGTGGGCTGTACTTCATATATAGTTCATTACCGAACCTTACGTTCTAGTTTCTTATCTCGATATCCTCCGCATGTGAAATGATTAAAACAGAGTCTCAGAACCAAACCCAAAACGCGGAACAAATCAGATAACTATTTTAATATAAAGGAGGGGGTTATATGGGGACTACGCCAAAAAGGGGCGAATATTATTAATTTTTGGTAGGAAGATTTGTTACCATATATGACTATAAAATACCAAATTGCAGCGAATTCGGTTGAAAAATGCGCTCAAGAACCCCAAAATATCGAATGTTGGGGTTACCCTTATATGGGGGCTACCCGAAAAAATGGACTTATATTCATAATTTTTTGTGGAGAGATTTGGAACCTATGAAGAACTCAAAATACTAAAAATCCCAAAATATTGAAAATTAGGATGTACCGTTATATGGGGGGCTACCAAAAAAAGTGGACCTATATTTATAATTTTCTGTGGAGACATTCAGTACCCAATAAGAATCTAATGTATCAAATTGCAGTGTATTCGGTTGAAGAACGCGCTCAAGAACCCCAAAATACCGAAAATTGGGGGTGCGCTTTACCAAATCTCGTAAAAATCGAGAGATATGTAGGGACACCGTTTACATTAAATCGGACGAAAATATATATGGGAGTTATATCTAAATCTGAACCGATTTCCAAGAAACTTAGCACACATCATTCTAGACTTAATTAAGTACGCGATACCAAATATCGTACACATCGAAAATATTAAGGGATTTTGGCGTACCATTTACAATAAATCGGACGAAAATATATATCGGAGCTATATCTAAATCTGAACCGATTTCCACGAAACTTAACAGTCATTATTCTAGGCCTAATTCCGTACGCTATGCCAAATTTCGTATATCGGAAGATATATAGGGACTTTTGTGCATCATTTACCTTAAATCGGACGAAATTATATATCGGATCAATATCTAAATCTAAACCGATATTCACGAAACTTAACACACATCATTCTAGACTTAATTCAGTGCGCTATGCCCAATTTCGTTGAAATCGAAAGATATTTAGGGACATAGGCGCACCATTTACCATAAGTCGGACGAAAACACATATGGGAGCTATATCTAAACCTAAACCGATTTTCACGAAAGTTAACACACATCATTCTAGGCCTAATTCCGTACGCTATGCGAAATTTCGTATATCGGAAGATATAAAGGACTTTTCCGCATCATTTACCTTAAATCGGACGAAATTATATATCGGATCAATATCTAAATCGAAACTTAACTCACATCATTCTAGACTTAATTTAGTACGCTGTGCCAAATTTCGTGCACATCTAAAGATATATTGGGACTTTGGTACACCAGTTACATTAAATCGGACAAAAATATATATCATTATTCTAGCCTTATTTCATAGCGCTATGCCAAATTCCGTGCAAATCGAAAGATATTTAGGGACCTTGGCGCACCATTTACCATAAATCGGACGAAAATATATATCGGAGCTATATCTAAATCTGAACCGATTTCCACGAAACTTAACACACATTATTTTAGACTTAATTTAGTGTGTTATACCAACCATATATAGGGACTTTGGTGAACCATTTACATAAAATCGGTCGATCGTATATATGGGAGTTATATCTAAATCTGAACCGATTTTTCCCAATTTCAATAGGGTTCGTCATTGGGCCAAATGAATAGGCTGTGCCAAGTTTCAACCAAATCGGATGATAAAAGCGACCTGTACTTTGTTTACAATTTAACACGAACAGACGGACAGACGGACGGACATGCATAAATCGACTCAGAAAGTGATTCTATGCATATTCTCAAAAGGAACCATGTGTCTACCTCGTTTTCTTTTGCCTGTTACAAACATATGCACAAAGACATAATAACCTGTACCACGGTGTGGTGAAGGGTATAAAAATGATTAATGAAAAAAAAAAAATAAAAAATAAAGCAGTGAGCGGAGCAGTATAGTCGGACGCGACCGACCATATGATACTCTACACAACTTCCACAACATTTTAGCTTTCTGTGGTTCTATATTCTGAGCTTGGGCAATATTTCGCGATATTTGCACCCTCTTGACCGACTAGAAGTCAACAAATCCAGTACAGTCCTTCCAATATTCAAGATTTCATTCACCGTGGGTTGTGTTATGATGTTAGGCTTTCATTTGTGGCCTATATATCGATTTGAAAAAACACAAAAAATTAAGTTTTCGGTCCACCTCATCCCAATATTATTATCTGATCATCACCGAAAATTATAGGCGTTGTTCTGGATCCTCGTGGAAAATTTCATATTTCCGCCCTCACGTGTGTTAATGGGTTACTAAATAATATCTGTATACATAAGCACCTGTAAATATTTACGTGTAACTCCCACTCCCAGTACATACCACAATATAATTGATATCAATTTAAAGTTCAACCACTCCTCTTGGATATAATATCAACTTCTCGGCTCTATGTTCTTCAGAAGTATATATATATATAGAAGTAAAGTAAGTAATAGAAGTAAATATATACGCCATACAATACATTGTCATTTTTCACACAAAAGTTAGGGTCCATTTGACCCGTTAAATATTGGCCGATCTTTATCAAAACAGGCATGCTTATTCTTTGGACCGATCCCCCTCTCCATGTAAAAATTCGCGATCTTTGGGCCATAATTGCGGCATCTAAAGCGACCAGAAAATCAGACAAAAATTCAGTTTTTAGCCCTTTTCATCCCCTAAATATTAAGCGATCTTTACAATGGGGGTCTTCATTGGGCAGAACCCATCCTACATGCAAAATTTCGTGAAGATTTGTCCATAACTGTGGCCTGTATCGTGTTTACAAATTATAATGGACAGACGGACGGACGGACGGACACACATGTCTAGATCGACTCAGCTACACGAGATATGACGATCGGTATACTTAAAGGTGGGTCTAGGACCAGTACAAAGCGTTACAAACTCTTGGGGCTGTACAAAGCTATAATACCCTGACAACATAGTTGTGTAGGATATAACAATCACTACAAATTCGTGAAGATGTAAATTTTTTTCTTTTCATTTACAGATCAAACCCTGATCCCAAGCAAGTTATTCGCAAATATTTAGATAGCCAGGATTTCAGAAAAGTGCATCGTAAGTGTTAATTTAGTAAGGGTTAGGTATCCACATTTTTAAATAATTTTTTTCATTTCTATTTTAGATGGTATCCGTTATGCAACTAAAGCGGATTTACTACACAATGGTAGTTTCCACGAAGCAATTGGGCCGGGTAGGTAAACGGGCATCATTTTGTTCATCAGAACAAATGTTTGTTAATCTTTAAAATTGGTATACGAATTTAATCACAGTTATCAAATATATGTTAAAATTTATCATTGACATTGAATTAGTAAATATGTACATTTTCATTACACACACATATATGTGCGTCGGTGTGTGTGTACACACACACATATCCTTGATGGCATATTAAATTAAATCTTTGCCTGAAAAAAATTCAATATGAATTTGCTAACATGATTACATTGTTATCGTCGTCGCCGACTAATTAGGAAATTGTATCAGCCAGCGCACTCGTTAGGTGTTGTTGTAAATGACAGCCAGTCAGCTATTCAGTCTGCCAACCAGCCATCCGGCTTGTGGCATTTAAGGATGTCGAAGTCCAAGTAATTTACATAATGTTGGAATAATTAAGAACATGTTTAACCAGTGTCGTAAGTGGGCGTTATTCGACATATTTACATGTGTATTTAGGTGTGTCTGACAAGTATTTGTGATTTTTTACATGGAGAAGGGGATTTGGCCAAAGAGTAAGGATACCTGTTTTGATAAAGATCGGTCAATATTTGGCGGGTCAAATGGACCCTGACTTTTATGTGAAAAATTACAAAATTTGTATTCTATAGCGAATATATTTACTCCTGAAGGACTTAGAGCCGATAAATTGATAGTATATCCAAGAGGAGCGGTTGGCCTATAAATTGATACCAATTATATTGTCGTATGGATGTGGGAGTTACACGTAAATATTTGCAGGTGATTACGTATTCAGATATTATTTATTAACCCACTACCACACTACAGGGCGGAAATATAGCGCGGCTCGCTTTGAAATGTTCCATGAGGTTCCAGGACAACGCCTATAATTTTTGGTGATGATCAGATAATAAGTTTGGGATGAAGAGGACCGAGAACTAATTTTTTTCGATTCAATCATTGGTTAAAATTATAAGCCTATCATCACAATACAACCCACGGTGAAGGGAATATGGACAAGTAATTAGAAGGGCCGTACTGAATATTGGTAATATTCGTGAAATATGTTAATGTTATCACGAAATATTGACCCTAATCGGAATAAAAATCTGCAGAAAGATAGAGTTCTGTAGTAGTAGTGTAGGGCATCGTATGGTCGGCCCCGTCCGATTATACTGCTTCGTTGTCTGATTTTAAATTACTTTCTTTTAAAGACTACGACATGCGTGGATTTGAAAATAAAAATAATAATAAATTTCAAGTGAAATAGAATTTAACGTCTCTATGCATCTTTTTGTATACTTTATCATCTGTTATATTCTATTGCCTATTTTCCATTCCCTCCCTTTTTTTCAAATAACCCACCACAACAATCGCACAGTTCTTGTTATGGCCCAGTGTTTTTGCCTGATGCCGGTACGTGGTGTTCTCAGTAAAACAGTCAAGGGCTTGTCATTTCGTTGGCTTAGCTTTCGCACCAGCTATTGTCTGGTCTATATGGCCCTAACCATTGCCGATAGCCTGCTAACATTGAATATGGTCAGACGTGCTGAGTTGGATGTGCGAAACATTGGTGAGTGGCCCAACAAGTCGCCCAACTGCAGCAGACAGCAGTTGGATAGAATTGATGGAGATTTCAATTCGGTTTTTTGTTGTGGTCCTTTTGTTTTTTCATTTTCTTTTCCTTTTTTGTTTTTGATTTACAGAACCATTGGTTTTCCACAGCACCATATTCATGGCTTCCATTGGTTTTCTACGATTGGCCTCGAAATGGCCAAAGTTGATGAGACGTTGGCAACAAGTGGAAAGACAATTACCCGCACATCAGAGCTGGCAGGAACGTGGCGAATTGGCTAGGCGAATTAAGACGGTGACATTTGTTCTGATCACATTGTCGTTGAGTAAGATTTTATTAAATTTATATTTACATTAACAAATGAAAAGTGGATTTTTTAAATTATTTTTTAAGGGCCAGTACAGGCGTGGATTTTTTAAAATTAATTTTTTTAAAGTACAGCGGTGTATTTTTTTAAATGAATTTTTCAAGGCCCAGTATAGACGTGGATTTTTTAAAAGGCCAGTATTTTTTAAAATTATTTTTTAAGGGTCATTAGGCGTAGATTTTTTAAAGGACAAACTGTGGTACAGGGTGTTATATAACAATCAAACGGAAACGAGATAGACCCATAGTTCCTTTTGAGAGTATGCATAGATTTATCCATGTCCGTCCGTCTGTTGGTGTTAAATTGTAAACAAAGTACACGTCGCATTTATAATCCAAATCGGATGAAATTTGGCATAGCTCATTTGTTTGGCCCAAGGACGAACCCTATTGAAATTGGAGGAAATCGGTTCAGATTTAGATATAGCTCACATATATATTTTCGCCCGATTTAAGGTTAATGGTACGTCGAAGTCCCTAAATATTTTTCGTTTTGCACGAAATTTGGCATAACGTACTGAATTGAGCCTACAATAATGGCTGCCAAGTTTCATGAACATCGGTCCACATTTAGATATAGCTCACATATATATATATATTCGTCCGATTTAAGGTAAATGGTGGATCAAAGTCCCTATATATCTTTCGATTTGCACGAAATTTTATCATAGCGTACTGAATTGCCTAGAGTAATGTGTGCCAAGTTTCGTGATAATCGGTTCAGATTTAGATATAGCTCCCATACATATTTTCGTCCGATTTAATGTAAATGGTGTACCAAAGTCCTTATATATCATTCGATTTGCACGAAATTTGGCACAGCGTACTGAATTGGGTCTAGAATGATGTGTGTTAAGTTTCTTGAAAATCGGCCCAGATTTAGATATAGCTTCCATATATATTTTCGTCCGATTTTAGGTAAATGGTGCACCAAAGTCCCTATATATCTTTCGATTTGCACGAAATTTGACATAGGGTACTGAATTGAGCCTACAATGATGGCTGCCAAGTTTCATGAAAATCGGTTCAGATTGAGATATAGATCCCATATATATTTTCGACCGATTTTATGTAAATGGTGCACCAAAGTCCCTAAATATCGTTCGATTTGTACGAAATTTGACATAGCGTACTGAATTGAGCCTAGAGTGATGTCTGCCAAGTTTCGTGAAAATCGGTTCAGATTTAGATATAGCTCCCATATATATATATTCGCCCGATTTGAGGTATATGGTGCACCAAAGTCCCTAAATATCTTTCGATTTGCACGAAATTTATAACAGCGTACTGAATTGAGTCAAGAATGATATGTGCCAAGTTTCGTGAAAATCGGTTCTGATTTAGATATAGCTCCCATATATATTTTCGTCCGATTTAATGTAAATGGTGTACCAAAGTCCTTATATATCTTTCGATTTGCACGAAATTTGGCGCAGCGTACTGAATTAAGTCTGGAATGATGTGTGCTAAGTTTCGTGAAAATCGGTTCAGATTTAGATATAGCTCCAATATATATTTTCGTCCGATTTAAGGTAAATGATGCACCTATATAACTTTAGATTTGCCCGAAATTTGGTTTAACGTATTGAATTCTGTCAGGAATGATGAGTGGTAAATTTCGGGAAAATCGGTTCAGATTTCGGTATAGCTCCCATATATACTTTCGTCCGACTTTATGTAAATGGTGCAGCAAAGTCCTTATATATCCTTCGATTTGCATGAAATTTGGCATAGCGTACTGAATTGAGTCTACAATGCTGTGTGGTACGTTTCGGGAAAATCGATTCACATTTCGATTGAGATTTCAATGACATTATTGCGTTTTGTTGAAATTGGTGTAGATGTAGCTAGCTTCAATATGTATTTCAAACGAGTGTCTGATTGAGATTGAATTTTTAACAGTGTGATGTACCGAATAGAGTGGTGAAGGGCAACATATAGTCGGCCCAGTCCGACTTTACTACTTTCCTTACTGGTTTAAATGAGTTCTTTTGTTTTTGGATGTTTTTCTAAAAACTCACTTTCCTTTTTTTCTGTCCAGCCGAACACTTACTTAGCACCATTTCGGCCATACATTTTGCCAACTATTGTCCCTCGACCAATGACCCCATCGAATCGTATTTTCTTAATACTGTCGATCAGATATTTCTGATTTTCGACTATTCACCCTGGCTGGCATGGTTGGGTAAAATTGAAAATATTCTCTTGACATTTGGCTGGACATATATGGATGTGTTTGTGTTAATTATTGGCATTGGCCTGTCATCGATGTTTAAGAGAATCCAGCGGCAAATGGAACAGTATAAAGGCAAGGTAAGAAGATCGGATGAAAATATAACCCAACGACAGTATTAATTCTAATTTGGCATTCAAAAAATAATAAAATTTTCTTGGGGATTAATTAGTGTGTGTTTGTTGTTGTAGGCAATGCCCGAATCATATTGGTGTGAAATCCGAAAGCAATATATGCTTGTGTGTGACTTAATCGAAGAGGTCGATGCTGCCGTCTCGGGGATTATAATGTTGTCGTTTGCAAATAATTTATATTTTGTCTGCATTCAATGCTTAAAGAGTATTAAGTAAGTTTAAAAATATGAAATTAATTTATTTATTTGATTTGGGAGTATTTATAGGGACTTCAAAAAATATTTTTTTTTTCGACAAAGTACACTTTTTTTCTCTCTAAAATTACTTTGTAGAATACTATATTTGACACCTTATTCCTACCTTTCATCGCTCTCTCTCTCATTCTCTTTCCCACTTAGCACAATGCCATCTATTGCCCATGCCATCTATTTTTATTTTTCCTTTATGTTTCTGCTGGTTCGTACCTTGGCCGTATCTCTGTACTTGTCCGAAGTAAATGATCGCTCCAAAGATCCGTTGGTCATACTGAAATATGTTCCAGCCGATGCCTATCACAGTGAAATAGAACGATTTGCAATAGAAATCAATTCAATGTCGGTGACTATGACGGGATTGAGGTATTTCGATATTACCAGGAAATTGCTGTTGACGGTAAGTTAACTATTTATGGTTACTCCAAGTCCAACCACCAATCGATTATGACATAATCATAATATATTAATTAACTAATAATCGGCACTACCTACAACCATTAAATCTGCAATGAAACCAAAATTGAATTCAATATTTTACAGTTTTATGTTTGTTTCCATTTTTTGTTCATTCATTAACCGCTTTTAGGTAGCTGGAACAATTGTCACATATGAACTGGTTTTAATACAATATCATGAGGATCAGAAACTATGGCACTGTGGCAATGAATAACTAGCCACAGCGCCTGCCAACCAACCAACTTGCCACCAACCACCAGCGTGGACATCAAACACCACTACGCTCTGAAGCGAAGCCATTAGGCATGCATGCCGCCTGCTCCAACGAACAAATGAGTGATGTTGTTGCAATCCATTTTTTAATTGAAATTATGGAAAACAATTTCTATAAAAATGTGAATTGATGAAAAAATTATTAATAATAAGTTTATTATTATTGTTGTCGTTGTTACAATTGTTTTTTTTTTGATGTTGTCCACTTCGAAACACAAAGGAAGTATGAAATGTGTTAAAAACGCATTATTGAGATTTTTCGCTGTGTGTGTGTGTCAGAGAGAGAGTGCTCCATTTTTGTTTGTTTTGACGTTATCGAATATGTCCACTGGGTAACACAATGTCGGAAGAAATTGCATTAGAAGCCATCACTTCCTTTGACCATAAATCACTGCCAATGATATCAAAGGCATGTACTATTTTCTCATTGACATTGTTGTTAACCAAAAAGTTACAGTGGACGTTAAATGAATGATTTGTTGTTGTTTTTGGGTCCTTTAATCAGAAGATAATAGCTATGGGAGCTATATCTAAATCTGAACCGATTTTCACGAAATTTAGCACACATCACTCTAGGCTCAATTAAGTACGTTGTGCCAAATTTCGTGCAAATCGAAATATATGTAGGGACTTTGGTTCACCATTTACATTAAATCGGTCGAACAGATATATGGGAGCTATATCTAAATCTGGACCGATTTTCACTAATCCTGACAGACATCATTCTAAGCTCAATTCAGTACGATGTGCCAAATGTACGATGTGTATATGTACTTTGGTACACCATTTGCATAAAATCGGACGAAAATATATATGGAAACTATATTTAAATCTGAACCGATTTTCAAAAAAATTAGCACACATCACTGTAGGCTCAATTCAGTACGTTATGCCAAATTTCGTGCAAATCGAAAGATATATGGGACTTCGGTGCACCATTCGGACGAAAATATATGTGGGAGCTATATGTATTTCTGAACGGATCTTCACGAAACTTACCACACATCATTATAGACTCAATTCAGTACGCTATGCCAAATTTCGTGCAAATCGCAAAATATATTGACCATTTACATTAAATCGGACGAATTATATATAGGGCTATATCTAAATCTCAACCGATTTTCACGAAACTTAGCACATATCCTTTCGATTTTTACGTAACATAGCACACATCACTTTAGACTCAATTCGGTACGCTATACTAAATTTCGTGCAAATCGAAAAATATATAGGAACTTTGGTGCAAAATTTTTACTAAATCGGACGAAATTAAATTTGAGAGGAATATCTAAATCTAAACCGATTTTCACGAAACTTAGCACGCATCACTCTAGTCTCAATTCAGTTTGTTGTTCCAAATTTCGTGCAAATCGAAAGATATTTAGGGACTTTGAAGCATTATTTACATTAAATCGGACGAAAATATATATTGGAGCTATATCTAGATCTGAACCGATTTTCACGAAACTTAGCTCACATCAGTTCGATTATCATGAAGCATAGCACACATCATTATAGGCTCAATTCAGAACGCTGTGCCAAATTCCGTGCAAATCGAAGGATATATAGGGAGTATGGTGGACCATTTACATTAAATCGGTCGAACAGATATATGGGAACTATATCTAAATCTAAACCGATTTTAACGAAACTTAGCACACATTATTATAGACGCAATTCAGTACGCTGTGCCCAATGCAAATCGAAGGATATTTAGGGACTTTGGTGCACCATTTACCTTAAATCGGACGAAATTATATATGAGAGCTATATCTAAATCTAAACCGATTTTCACGAAACGTAGCACACATCACTCTAGGCTCAATTAAGTACGTTGTGCCAAATTTCGTGCAAATCGAAAGATATGTAGGGACTTTGGTGCACCATTTACATTAAATCGGTCGAACAGATATATGGGAGCTATATCTAAATCTAAACCGATTTTAACGAAACTTAGCACACATTATTATAGACGCAATTCAGTACGCTGTGCCCAATGCAAATCGAAGGATATTTAGGGACTTTGGTGCACCATTTACCTTAAATCGGACGAAATTATATGAGAGCTATATCTAAATCTGAACCGATTTTTACGAAACTTTGCACACATCTTTCTAGGCTTAATTTAGTACGCTATGCCAAATTTCGTACAAATCGAAATATATATAGGGACTTTGGTGCATCATTTACCGTAAATCGGACGAAAATATATATGGGAGCTATATCTAAATCTGAACCGATATTTACGAAACTTAACTCACATCATTCCAGACTCAATTCAGTACGCTGTGCCAAATTTCGTGCAAATCGAAAGATATTTAGGGACTTTGGTGCACCATTTACATTAAATCGGACGAAAATATATATGAGAGGTATATCTAAATTTGAACCGATTTTCACGAAACTTAGCACACATTATTCTAGGCTCAATTCAGTACGCTGAGCCAAATTTCGTGCAAATCGAAAGATATATAGGGACTTTGGTATACAATTAATTTTAAATCGGACGAAGATATATATGGGAGCTCTATCTAAATCTGAACCGATTTTCACGAATATTAACACATATCATTCTAGACCTAATTCATTACGCTGTGCCAAATTTCATGCAAATCGAAATATATATAGGTACTTTGCTACACCATTTGCATAAAATCGGACGAAAATATATATGGAAGCTATATCTAAATCTGAACCGATTTCCACGAAACTTTGCACACATGTTTCTAGGCTTATTTCGTACAAATCGAAAGATATTTAGGGACTTTGTTACACCATTTACATAAAATCAGACGAAAATATATATGGGAGCTTTATCTAAATCTGAACCGATTTTCAAAAAAAAAAAAATTAGCACACATTTCTCTAGGCTTAAATCCGTACGCTGTGCCAGATTTCGTGCAAATCGAAAGATATTTGATAGGAACTTGGTGCAAAATTTCTATTAAATCGGACGAAAATATATATGGGAGCTATATCTAAATCTGAACCGATTTTCACGAAACTTTGCACACATCTTTCTAGGCTTAATTCAGTACGCTGCGCCCAATTTCGTGCAAATCGGAAGTTATGTAGGGACTTTGCTACACTTTTTTACATTAAATCGGACGAAAATATATGGGAGCTACATATAAATCTGAACCGATTTTCCCCAATTTCAATAGGGTTCGTCCTTGGGCCAAATAAATGAGCTGTACCAAATTTCATCCAAATCGGATTATAAATGCGACCTGTATTTTGTTTACAATTTAACACCGCCAGACGGACGGACATGCATAAATAGACTCAGAATGTGATTGTATGCATATTCTCAAATGGAACCATGTGTCTGTCTCGTTTCCTTCTGCCTGTTACAAACATATGCACAAAGACATAATACCCTGTATCACAGTGTGGCGAAGGGTATACAAATCTACGTATTTTTCGCCTTTCAATAGTTTCTTTAGTTTATTCTCCCACTGTGCTATACGCATATAAAACAGTAACAATTCACCTTCTCACTGTCGGACTTTTTTTTTGTCCATGTAAGGTAAAATAATGACTTGTCGTCGTCGTCGGTCAGTCATACAACAGAGACCTCGTTGCCCCAAACAACGATGTTTATAACTTAACAACTCGTTTTCTAGCTTTGATTGTTAATTCATCTGCTTTTGAGCTTTGGCATTGTGCAACCAAGCCAACCTGGTGTAATCCATCATTTGCGACCGTTGTGTGGACTGTTGTGCAATTATTGTCAAGCCATTGCCAACTGCAGGAACTGATTCCAATGTTGAAGCAACATCAGCACAAATCATATCATGGCTCATTGACATAGTAACTTGTTTTACCTACAAAGAATTCCTTTGGCATTACTGTGGACCAGCTGTTGTGGTTCGATGTTATGACAAGCGCCTACAAAGTTTTTCGTTGAAAAAGATTTTCATTGAAAAATCGGAAATGAATTGACAGGAGTTTGAATTCTAAAGGAAGTCACAAAATTAACATTCAAACACAAACACGTTACACTTTTAATGGGAATTAAATCGATGTGTAGAATCATGTGCTTCCTAACAATGTTGTGGGCATTGCAGCTTGGGAAAATTTTTGTTGGTTAAATCTACTTCGTACAACAATGTTTCAATGTTTTTTTCGGTTTTAGGTAACATTTCACAACAACATTTTTTTGTTCACAGAAGCTTTTCATTAAAAATGCTAAACATTCCGAACAAGTTGTTAATGGTCATGCTCGTT
Organism: Musca vetustissima; assembly: GCF_032173495.1. Taxonomy (NCBI): domain Eukaryota; kingdom Metazoa; phylum Arthropoda; class Insecta; order Diptera; family Muscidae; genus Musca; species Musca vetustissima. The sequence goes on from NW_026884013.1 coordinate 51,777, forward strand.
ACGATATTGAAATAAAATAATGTACATCCTACTGTTGTGTTTATTCAATTAAATAGATTGCGTGGATTTTTAAAAAATTACTTTTTGAAGTTATGTCAAGGCGTGGATTTTTAACAAAATATTTTAATTCAGTACGCCATGCTAAAATTAGTGCAAATTAAAAAACATCCAGGGACTTTGGGGCACCAATTACATAAAATCGGACGAAAATATATATGGGAGTAATATCTAAATCTGAAGCAAATTTCACGAAACTTAGCATACGTCATATCATTCTTGACTCAATTCGGTACGCTGTGCTAAATTTCGTGCAAATCGAGTGATATATAGGGACTTTGGTGCACCATTTACCTTAAATCGGACGAAAATATATATGAGAGCTATATCTAAATCTGAACCGATTTTCAGGAAACTTGGCACACATCATTCAAGGCTTAATTCTGTACACTGTGCCAAATTTCGTGCAAATCGAAAGATATATAGCGACTTTGGGGCACCATTTACCTTAAATCGGACGAAAATACATATGGGAGCTATATCTAAATCTGAGCCGATTTCCACGAAACTTTGCACACATCATTTTAGCCTCAATTAAATACGCCATGCCAGAATTCGTGCAAAATTAAAAAAAATCCAGGGACTTCGGTGCACCAATTACCTAAAATCGATCGAAACTATATATGGGAGCTATATCTAAATCTGAACCGATTTTCAGGAAACTTAGCACACATTATTATACCCTACACAACTATGTTGTCAGGGTATTATAGCTTTGTGCAGACCCAAAAGCTTGTAACGCCACGAAATAGACCCACCTTTAAGTATACCGATCGTCATATCTCGACTAGCTGAGTCGATCTAGACATGTGTGTCCGTCCGTCCGTCTGTCCATTATAATTTGTAAACACGATACAGGCCACATTTATGGACCAATCTTCACGAAATTTTGCATGTAGGATGGGTTCTGGTCAATGAAGACCCCTATTGTTTTTGGGAAAGATCGGTTAATATTTAGGGGATGAAATGGACCAAATACTAAATTTTTGTCGGTTTTTTTGGTCGCTCCAGAGGCCGCAACAATGGTCCGAACATCGTGAAATTTTGCATGGAGAAGCGGATCGGGCCAAAGAATAAGCATGCCTGTTTGGAGAAAGATCGGTCAATATTTAGCGGGTCAAATGGACCTTGACTTTTGTGTGAAAAATGACAAAATTTGTATTCTATGGCGTATATATTTACCCCTGAAGGACATATACCCGAGAAGTTGATATTATATCCAAGAGGATTGGTTGACCTTTAAATTAAGACCAATTATATTGTTGTATGTGCTCGGATGTTGGAGTTACACCTAAATATTTACAGGTATCTTCGTATTCGTATATAATTTAGTAACCCATTATCACTCTGGAGTGCGGAACTATAGCGCTGATCGTTATGGTCAAGGACAACGCATATAATTTTCGGTGATGATCAGATAATAATTTTGGAATGAAGTGGACCGAAAACTTAATTTTTTGTGTTATTTTCGAGTCGATCTATAGACCTCAAATGAAAGTCGAACGTCACAACACAACCCACGGTGAAGGGAATCTGGACAATAGCTGTACTGAATACTCGTAATATTCGGAAAAATATGTCAGTGTAAGGAAGAGGTGCTGTTTACCTCTAATCGGGCATGAGGGTGCAAATATCACGAAATATTACCCAGTCTCGAAATAAACATCCGCAGAAAGTTTGATTTCCGTGGTAGTTGTGTAGGGTATCGTATGGTCGGCCCCGTCCGACTATACTGCTCCGCTCACTGGTTATAGATGCAATTCAGTACGCTATGCCAAGTTTCGGGAAAATCGAAAGATATGTAGGGTCTTTAATGCACCAATTACCTTAAATCGGATGAAAATATATATGGGAGCTATATGTAAATCTGAAGCGATTTTCACGAAACTTTGCACACATCATTCTAGTCTTAATTTATTACGCTGTGCCAAATTTCGTGCAAATCGAAAGATATATAGGGACTTTGTTACACAAGTTACCTTAAATCGGACGAAGATATATATGGGAGCTATATCTAAAACTGAACCGATTTTCCCAAAACTTTGCACACATCATTCTAGTCTTAATTTAGTACGCTGTGCCAAATTTCGTGCAAATCGAAAGATATATTGGGACTTTGGTACACAATTTACCTTGAATCGGATGAAGATATATATGGAACCTATATCTAAATTTGAATCGATTTTCATGAAACTTTGCACACATTTTTTTAGGCCTAATTCAGTACGCTGTGTCAAATTTCGTGCAAATCGAAATATATATATAGGTACATTGGTGCACC
>NW_026884014.1:0-5317 GCF_032173495.1 Musca vetustissima
ATGTGTGCGGAGTTTCGTGAAAATCGGTTCAGATTTAGATATAGGTCCCATATATAGTTTCGCCCGATTTTAGGTAATTGGTACACCAAAGTCGATATATATCATTCGATTTGCATGAATTTTGGTATAGTGTACTGAATTAAGTCTAGAATGATGTGTGCTAAGTTTCGTGAAAATCAATTCAGATTTAGATAGATTTTGGCAAAGCGTACTGAATTAAGTCTAGAATGATGTGTGCTAAGTTTCGTAAAAATCGAAAGTCCCTGAAAATCATTCGATTTGCAGTACGCATAGCGTACTCAGTACGCATGAATTAAGTCTAGAATGATTGTGATAAGTTTCATGAACATCGGTTCAGATTTAGAAGTAGCTCCCATATATATTTTTGTCTGAATGTAAATGTAAATGGTCTTTATATATCTTTCGATTTGCACGAAATTTGGTACAGCCTACAAATTAGGTCAAGAAGGATGTATGCTAAGTTTCGGGAAAATTAGATATAGCTCAAATATATATTTCGACCGATTTTAGGTAATTAGTACACCAAAGTCGCTATATATCATTCGATTTGCACGAATTTTGGCATAGCGGACTGAATTAAGTCTAGAATAATGTGTGCAAATTTTCGTGAAAATCGGTTCAGATTTAGATAAAGCTCCTTTATATATTTTCGGCCGATTTTAGTTAAATAGTGCGCCAAAGTCCCTATATATCGTTCGATTTGCTCGAAATGTGGCTTAGCGTACTAAATTGAGTCAAGAATGATGAGTGGTAAGTGACATTATTCCGTTTTGTTGAAATTGGTGCAGATGTAGCCAGCTTCCATATGTATTTCGAACGGGTGTCTCATTGATATTACATTTTTAACAGTGCGACGTACCGAATAGCGTGTATCAAGGTATGAGTGTGTTCCTTCGGGGGAACATTGACATGCAATTGTAAGGATACATATGTACAATATACCCAAAGTGGTGAAGGGTATCATATAGTCGGCCCAGTCTGTCTGTGTTATTAGCATTTTGAGACAAAACCAAAGAAAAAACTCACAGACAACCGCGATAAATTGAGTTAGGCAAAACTTAAGGTAATAAATGTTTCTTGTTTTCGGCTGGCCCTCCGATGGTTTTTCTATTTCTGTTGTTGACCAATGTTCTTTTTTTTTTTCTTATTGAATCTTTATGTTTCTTGTCGAATACAACAAAGAATTGCCAGATCAATAAACACAAAGGAAGACAAAGACCATACCAAGCTTCAGTATTCTATTGCAATTAGTTAACACCAGTTCTGTGATATACCTAATTTTTAACTGTGATTTTTTTATTTTATTATTTATTTTTATTATATAAATGTTGGTGGAGTCCCGTTTTTTAATTTAAGTAAATAATAGAAAAATGACAAATAATTAAAGTAAGTTAAAAATAAGTGCAATATTTAAAACGTAATAAAAGAAATTACATCTTCATTTTTATTTTGCCAATAGATTAATAAAATCAGCTCTTGAAAATGTTGGAAAAAAGCCAACGAAACGTCGAGCGAAATATGGAATAAAAATCGTTTTATTTTCATAAAAAATTATCTGACCAGAAAAGCCCAACAAGAAACATAAAGATTCAATAAGAAAAAAAGGTAATAAAGATAGACGTATAATATGTCTCATATGCCTCAATGGAGAGAAAAGTCAGAAGGTAATGTAAATGAGTGGCCAAAAACCGGTAACTGAATTTGCTACGCTTTTAACTTCATTCTGCTTTTCCACTTTTACATCGTTGCTATTATTGAATTGATGTTTATTTGTTTTACTTTGCTTCTTCTTGTTATGACAGTCCTTTGCCACAATTCGAACATTTCACCTTTAACTGGAACCAACTCTCCCACAATTTCTTTTCCGCCGAATTTTCTCTCTCGTAATTGTTTTGTTTATTTTTATACCCTCCACCATAGTATGGAGGGTATATTAGTTTTGTTTTTCCGTTTGTAACGCATAGAAATAATCATTTCCGAAGCTATAAAGTGTATATATTCTTGATCAGCGTAAAATTCTACGACGATCTAAGCATGCCCGTCTGTCCGTCTGTCTGTTGTAATCACTCTAGCGTCTAAAGGAATTGAGATAGACCGCCAAAATTTTGCATAGAGTCGTCCTTTGTCTGCAGGCAGATCAAGTTCGAAGATGGGCTATATCGGTCCACGTTTAGGCATAGCTCCCATATAAGGGTACCCCCAAATTTTTAGTATTTTGGGGTACTTGAGCGCGTTTTTCAACCGAATTCCCTGAAATTTGGTAAAATGAGTTCTTTTTGGATACCAAATTTCTCCACCAAATATTATAAATGTAGGTCCACTTTTTCTGGTAGCCCCCATATAACGGTACCTCCCAATTTTTAGTTTTTTGGGTGGTTTTGACCGGATTTTTTCCCCGAATTGGCTGTAATTTAGTACTTTGAGTTCTTATTGGGTATCAAATCTCTTCACAAAAAATTATAAATATAGGTCCATTTTTTCGGGTAGCCCTCATATAAGGGTACCCCAAATTTTCGGTATTTTGGGGTTCTTGAGCGCGTTTTTCAACCGAATTCACTGAAATTTGGTACTTTGAGCTCTTATTGCGAAGCAAATCTCTACACTAAAAATTATAAATATAGGTCCATTTTTTCGGGTAGCCCCCATATAAGGGTATTTTGCGGATCTTGAGCACGGTTTTCAACCGAATTCGCTTTAATTTGGTATTTTGTAGTCGTATATGTTAACAAATCTCCCTACCAAAAATTATTAATATTCGCCCCCTTTTTGGGGTAGTCCCCATATAACCCCGTTTTTATACCCTCCACCATAGTATGGAGGGTATACTAGTTTTGTTTTTCCGTTTGTAACGCATCGAAATTATCATTTCCGACCCTATAAAGTATATATATTCTTGTTCAGCGTAAAATTTTATGACGATTTAGCCATGTCCGTTAGTCTGTTGTAATCGCTCTAGCATCTAAACGAATTGAGATATAGCCTCAAAACTTTGCACAGAGTCGTCTTTTGTCTGCAGGCAAGTTCGAAGATGGGCTATATCGGTCCACGTTTAGGCATAGCTCCCATATAAGGGTACCCCCCAATTTTCAGTATTTTGAGGTTCTTGAGCGTGTTTTTCAACCGAATTCGCTGAAATTTGGTACTTTGAGTTCTTATTGGCTCGCAAAACTCCCCACTAAAAATTATAAATATAGGTCAATTTTTTCTGGTACCCCCATATAACGGTACACCTAAATTTTCGGTATTTTGGGGTTCTTGAGCGCGTTTTCAACCGAATTCGCTGAAATTTGCTACATTGAGTTCTTATTGGGTACTAAATGTCTCCACAGAAAATTATAAATATAGGTCCACTTTTTCTGGTAGCCCCCATATAACGGTACCTCCTAATTTTCAATATTTTGGGGATTTTGATCGTATTTTTTCGCCGAATTAGCTGTAATTTAGTATTTTGAGTTCTTAATAGGTCCCAAATCTCTCCACAAAAATTTTTGAATATAGGTCCATTTTTTCGGATAGCCCCCATATAAGGGTACCCCCAATTTTCGGTATTTTGGGGTTCTTGAACGCGTTATTCAACAGAATTTGCTGCAGATTGGTATTTCATAGTCGTATATGGTACCAAATCTCTACCTACCAAAAATTATTAATATTCGCTCCCATTTTGGGGTAGTCCCCATATAACCCCCTTTTTTATACCCTCCACCATAGTATGGAGGGTATATTAGTTTTGTTTTTCCGTTTGTAACGCATCGTTGTTGTTGTTACTTTTCACTAAGAAGAGTATGTTTTCCAATTGGCTTGCTTTCAACATATTGTGTGGATTTTAAAATTCTATGTTGGTGAGAGCAAGAAAAAAACTTATGTTGGTGGATTGCATTGTTTGCGTAGTTTGACACGTGCTATGGCCGCATATCAACATGTTGTTGGTTGTGTTTTGTTTGACGTAAAAGGTTTTAATAGTTTTTTTGACAATCTTCTCTGACAAATTAATGCATATTTGTCGTAGTTGCAATGTTCGGAGATTGCATGCGTCTTATGGCAATTACACAGTCAAAAACACAATTAAATCAATACTGTGCAAACATCGTAATATTCCTTCCAAACTTCGTTGTAGGGAAACTGCGGTCCACTCCTTCTGATACTTTCTCACCCCTAATGGTCAACAGTTTGCGAACAGAGCATCCGTTTTGAACCAAATTTTGCACAACCTAATATTTTAACCCACCCTGTGTAAGGTTTTAAAATCTGACTAATGATTACTCACTAATCGGTACACTCCTTCTACACCTTTTTCACATGTTATTCAAAACATATCAAATGTAATTCGAGAATTCCATTTGTTATTCACAACATGCAATTTGCAATTCGAGAATTCCATTTACAATTCATAACATATCAGTTGTAATTCGAGAATTTCGTTTGTAATTCATAGAACATATTTCGGAATTCGCTGAATTCCATTTGAAATTCGTAAAATTCCATTGGAAATTCATAAAACTCCATTTGAAATTACTAAAATTTCATTTGAAATTTGTAAAATTCCATTCAACTTTCAAATAAATTCATTTGAAATTCGTAATATTTGATTTGAAATTAATAACATTTCATTTTAAATTGGAAAAATGCTACGGGAAATACCAAAAAAATGTGTAACACATTAAGGTGGGTATTAATGTGTGTACATATTAATGTAATATATTCAAAGTAAATTTGTCATGATTGTAAAACAATTCTTATATATGTGTGTGTGTGTTAGATTGTTTTTTAACACTATTTTTCACTACATAACAAAATTGTACCCCACTTATTGTTCAATTTATTTATTTTATTCGAATTTGAAATAAAATGTTAAGAATTTGAAATGAATTTTTACGAATTACAACTGAAATATTATGATTTACAATTGAAATTTTATGAATTTCAAATTGAATTCATTGAATTTCAAATTAAACTCTACGAATTTCAAATAAAAATATACAAATTGAATTTTCGAATTACAAATGAAATTCTCGAATTGCAATTGAAATGTTTGGAATAACATCTGAAAAAGGTGTAGTACCTCCCCCACAAAGTATAACAATTGTAAATTCAATACCAAGCAAATGGAAAGCCCGATTTGATTCAAACAATGCACATTGTAATATTTTCACGAAGCCTACATAAAATAAGATGGTATGGCTATCAAGTACCTCCCCCACACAGTTTCAAAAATATAATGTCCGATTTGATCTAAGCATGTTTACCAACTCTAAATCAAGTCTGAAGATGGGACCCATCCGGACCACTCCTTCTGACA
>NW_026884015.1:0-53414 GCF_032173495.1 Musca vetustissima
GTCGAACTTAGTATGCGGTTGTATCTCATCCATGGCTTAGCTAATTCGACATAATTCCATTGCGTGATGTTTACAATTACACATTTTGCTGATCGAAAACAATAACAAGAAGAAAATGGAAATATTTAAGTCATAATTTTATTATTGTTGTTGTCTCCTAGTAAACACAAACACACACACTATAGAACAAAGAAATAATTGGGTTAAAACAATGTTTTTTGTCGCATAGACCGCGCGATTCTAAAATTTAATTCAAGTGTTTGATTTGTGCAGATTTCTTTGCTGTTGTTGTTGTTATTGTTGTTTGGGAAAAAAATTTTAATTTTTTTGTTTGTGACATAAACAACTTCAGGGTTTGAAAATGATGCGGGTGGTGGGTGCACTTTCATGCTTCGTGTTAATCCACCACGATGATACTGTGTGTGTGACAGAGGGCAGTGAAATCATTGAGGTGAGTGAGCATGGTCACTATTCTCAAATGTTTGTTTAGGTCAAACCTGTTGATTTAAGTCAATTGTTTAAATCATTTCAATTTTGTGTTTTGTGTTTATGGCTATTTTGCAAAATCTATTTTCTAGTAGCGGAGATAATAAGTGCACTCAGAGAAAAATAGATTTTTTAAGAAACATCAAAGGTTGGTTTTTAAAAAAATATTTTTTTCAGCTCCAATGACACGGTTTCATTGGAGCTGAAAAAAATATTTTTTCCGTCAATGCGAGGGTTTGTAAAAATATTTTTCAAGATTCATCAAGATTTGGATTTGGATTTTTTTGTAACTATTTTTTTCTGAATGTATTATGATTGAGTCCTCTCCACATACAAACATTATTATGGATAAACGCAGCTTAGTATACCCTATGACATTACATAACTATTTGATTCGAATGTGTCATGAGAATTGATTCGATTTAAGTGGCTCGGCACAAAAAACTCATACCTACCCACAAATAGAAGGTGTCATAAAAATTGAGATTATCATTAGAGGTGTAATTTACATTGGTATAAATAATAACATGAGATATGGAATAATATCAAGCTTGACTTGACATTAGACCATAAAGTTTAGGATGGTCTTAAAAAATGCATTCCTTGTTTTGGTCCTTGAAAAAATATTCTTTAAAAAAATCCACGCCTTTTTTTGGTCTTTGAAAAAAATCCCTTGAAATCGATCCACGTCTTGTTTTGGTATTTGAAAAAAAAAATCCCTTGAAATCGATCCACGTCTTGTTTTGGTATTTGAAAAAAAAAATCCCTTGAAATCGATCCACGTCTTGTTTTGGTATTTGAAAAAAAATCCCTTGAAATCGATCCACGTCTTGTTTTGGTATTTAAAAAAAAAATCCCTTGAAATCGATCCACGTCTTGTTTTGGTATTTGAAAAAAAAATCCCTTGAAATCGATCCACGCCTTGTTATGGCCCTTGAAAAAAATCCCTTGAAATCGATCCACGCCTTGTTTTGGTCCTTGAAAAAAATTCCTTTGAAATAGATGCACGCCTTGTTTTGGTCCTTGAAAAAAAAAATCCCTTGAAATCGATCCACGCCTTGTTTTGGTTCTTGAAAAAATATTCCTTTGAAATCGATCCACGCCTTGTTTTGGTTCTTCAAAAAATATTGTTTAAAAAATCCACGCCTTGTTTTGGTCCTTGAAAAAATATTGTTTAAAAAATCCACGCCTTGTTTTGGTCCTTGAAAAAACATTCTTTAAAAAATCCATGCCTTGTTTTGGTCCTTGAAAAAATATTCTTTAAAAAATCCACGCCGTCTTTTTGGTCCTTGAAAAAATATTCTTTAAAAAATCCACGCCGTCTTTTTGATCCTTGAAAAAATATTCTTTAAAAAATCTTCAATAAATTTATGCCTTAAAGGACCTTGAAAAAATATTCTTTAATAAATTTACGCCTTAAAGGACCTTGAAAAATATTCATTAATAAATCCACGTCTTAAAGGTTCTTGAAAAAATATTCTTCAATAAATCCACGTCTTAAAGGACCTTGAAAGAATATTCTTTAATAAATTTACGCTTTAAAGGACCTTGCAAAAATATTCTTTACTAAATCCACGTCTTAAAGGTTCTTGAAAAAATCTAGGACTTGTTTTGGTCCTTGAAAAAATAGCCTTTAACTAGCATATGCCCGCAAATTCGTTAGCGAATATAGGAAATATTTAATTATGTTTTAACATATTATTTTATTTACACAGCAAACTGTATATGTCAGAAAAAACAATCCACACATTAATATCGACCTTAAATTAAATTTGAGTACCATTTAGTACCAAATTTCATGATTCGAGCTCTAAAGGTTCACCCAAATCCAAATTTTCCATTTAGCACACATTATTTCCACAAGTACCCTGTTTAACCATCCAACAAAACTTCATGCTTACCCCGATCCTACACCCACAATGATTCGAAATTCAAATTTCAGGATTTCCAACTCCATAGTTTCACCCACAATTCAAATTGTATCAAATCTTGTACACAGTACCAATTACAAAACTTCCTATATACCCCAATCATACACCCCCACTGTGATCTTAAATCCAAGTTTCAGGATTCTAACTCTATCGGTTCACCCACAATTCGAATTGTACCAAATTTAGTACACAGTAGTACTTATTTCCAAAACCTCCTTCCTACCCCAAACCTACACTCCCACAGTGAACCTAAATCCAAGTTTCAGGATTCCAACTCTATCGGTGCACTCACAATTCAAATTGTACCAAATTTAGTACACAGTAGTACGAACTTCTAGTACTTCCTTCATACCCCAATCCTACACCCCCACAGTGATCCTAAATCCATGTTTCAGTATTCCATCTCTATCAGTCCACCAACAATTCAATTTGTATCAAATTTAGTACACATATCCAAAACCTCCTACTTACCCCAAACCTACACCCCCACTGTGATCCTAAACCCAAGTCTCAGGATTCCAACTCTATCGGTTCACTCACAATTCAAATTGTACGAAATTTAGTACACAGTAGTACCAATTTCCAAAATTTTCTACATACACCAATCCTACAACCCCACAGTGATTCTAAATCCAAGTTTCAGGATTCCCCCTCTATCGGTTTACCCACAATTCAAATTGTACCAAATTAGTAAAAATTTTTAAAACTTCCTACATATGTCGATCTTGAACCCCAACAGTGATCCTGACTCCGAATTTCATGATTCTGGCTCTATTGGTTCGCCTAAAACTCAAATTGTACCAAATTAAGTACCATTTAATACCCATGAATATAAATTGCTCAAACTGAATCCTGACCCCAATCCTACACCCCCACAGTGATCCTGACTCCAAATTTCATTGTTTTCACTCTATTGGTTCACCCAAATCCAAATCGTAACAATTACAGTACGATTTAGTACTTTTCGTACACATAAGTAACAAATTTCCAAAACAACGTACTTATCTCATTCCTACGGTAATGTTAATTTCAAATTTCAGGATTCCAGTTTGATTTGTACGTCCAAAATAAATTTGCACCAAATATAGTACCATATAGTACCTTTCGTACACATTAGCACACGCTTTTAAAACTCCTTGGGGACCCTACTTCTCAACCTTAATTCACACTCCAAATTTCAAGTTTTTAGCGCTATCCGTTCAAATGCTACAGAATTGTACCAAATTTAGTACATTTTCGTACTTTTAGGATAGTTATAGTTCGAATTTCCAAAAACTAAACTATCTATCCTACATTTCATCAACGACCACCAATCCAAATTTCAGAGTTCTAGCTCCACCGCTTCGCCAAATACAAATGGTATCACATTTAGTACTTTTCGTACCGTTCTAGTTCGAATTTCCAAAAACCCAGCCTTATCTGTCGCATTTGGACCAAGGGTGACCCTCACCCAAAATTTCAAGATTATAGCTTCAGCCGTTTCGTCTGGGCGTTGATGAATCGTTAAATCAGTCAGTCAATCACTTTACACTTTCATTAATATAGATAAAATTTGCACCAAATATAGTACCATATAGTACTTTTCGTACACATTAGCACACGCTTTTAAAACTATCTCCTTAAGGACCCTGCTTCTCATCCTTAATTCACACTCCAAATTTCAAGTTTTTAGCGCTATCCGTTCAAATGCGACAGAATTGTACCAAATTTAGTACATTTTCGTATTTTTCGAATAATTATAGTTCGAATTTCCAAAAACCCTTTGGTACATCTATCCTACATTCCATCAACGACCACCAATCCAAATTTCAGAGTTCTAGCACTACCGGTTCGCCAAATACAAATGGTATCACATTTAGTACTTTTCGTACCGTTCTAGTACAAATGTCCAAAAACCCAGCCTTATCTGTCACGTTTGGACCAAGAGTGAATCGTTAAATCAGTCAGTCAATCACTTTACTCTTTTATTAGTATAGATAAATCCACGCCTCGTCTTGATCCTGGAAAAATATTTTGATTTTCGTTTAAATTTCCCCACTGTACATGTTTACTATGATTTTATTTTTTTTTTTTTCTAAATTGATTTAATTTAAGTACGATATTATCTTAAAATGACCCATTACGTACACACACACAAAACCACATGGAAATGCAAATATTGTTGTCATTTCCTATTTATATATTTTTATACAAATAGAGCGGAATGTGGTTACATGGGTTAATATGAGTGGAAATCTAGTGGCCTCAATTGAGGTTCCTATAAAATTTCAAATTTGACAACTAAATTCTACCATAAGATATAACATACTTCGAAATATTGACCTAACCTGTCTTGACCTAACCTGTAATTCGAAATCCTTTATTTCGAGGATTGACTGTAAGGGTCCACCTCCTTTACATTTTCTATCACTCCACAAATTCAAATATGATAAACGTATCTATGTCTTGACCTTGATTAAAAAATTACCCCATGCCGGGTGGCATAAAACAAAATAAACCTCGCTCATAACAAAATTACATTGCAATTTATTTGTGGGGTTCGTTTGGTTTGTTTTTCGGACACACTCATACACACACACACCTAAATTGAAGAAAACTATTAAAATTGTGACAAAAAATATGAAAAAAATGAAAACAAAAAAAATAAATTGAATTTATTTGTTTGAATAACTTAATGACCTCTTCTTCTTTTGTTAATAGAGAAAATCATATTCATACGCCACCATGTCAGCTAGACCCATAGGTTGCATAATTGATGTCAGTACTAATACGCCCCCTCATCACAAAATTTTAAAATTTTATTCATTATACGACATTTTCACTTGTCCTTTTTTTAATTTAGATTTATTGAAGAGTTCATTGCCTTAGATGTGAACACGTGAATTTCGATGTCAATGATATTCAGGGTCAAAAACACGAAAATAGCTGGTGGCCGATATTCAGTGCAAATATTGCAGAAAATCGAACTCTATGTTGGCAAAATAAAAATTCTTTTTTTTTTAATTTTTAATCCTTTTTTTACATCTAAGCCAAAGTGGGCTGTTCGAAATTAAAAAAAAATGAAAATAATAGGAGTCAGCTTGAAAATATTTTGAAAAGGTTCTACATCTATGTAGGCGTCCTAAAAATATTTTTATAAATAAATATATTCGTCTGGATGTATCAATTTTTGAGACAGATCTGCGATGCATGCTCTTTTTTTTAAAAAAAAAAACTATTTTCAATAACCCTACGCATGTTCAAAACTCCTTCTACCTTTTCGTTTTTAGTAGAGAAACCGCTCCATATTCATACACCCCCACGACAGCTAGACCACTATGTTGCATAATTGATGCCAGCACTTATACGCCCCCCATCACAAATGTTGAAATATTGTTCATTAAATGTTCACTTCTAATTTTAAAATTCGGTTTTATTAAAGAGGGAGATGAACTCGTGAGTTTGGATGTCAATGACCTTATGTGGATTTGGGGGCCAACGAAATAATTAAAAATAAATATAAATAATATTTTAGATCCACGGTTCCTTTTGAGAATATGCACGTCCGTCTGTCTGCCCATGTTAATTGTAAAGTACAGGTTGTATATATGATCCGAATTGGATGAAATTTGACACAGCTCATTTATTTAGCCCAAGTTGTTCTTGGGCCAAAATTGTGAAAAATCTGTTCAGATTTAAATATAGCTCCCATATATATTTTTGTCCAATTTATTGTAAATGGTGCACCAAAGTCGCTATATACCTTTCGATTTTTACAAACTTTGTGATGGCGGAATTAATTAAGTTCAAAATGATGTGTGAAAATCGGTTCAGGGTTAGATATAGCTCCCATATATATTTTCGTCCGATTTAATGTAAATGGTGCGCTAAAGTCGCAATATATCTTTCGATTTGCACGAAATTTGCCATAGCGTACTGAATTGAGTCTAGAATAATGTGTGTTAAGTTTCGTGAAAATCGGTTCAGGGTTAGATATAGCTCCCATATATATTTTCGTTCGATTTATTGTAAGTCTAGAATGATGTGTGCTATGTTTCGTGAAAATCGGTTAAGATTTAGACATAGCTCCTCTATATATATTTTCGTCCGTATACCAAATTTTGTACCATTTAGTACACATAACGACGAATTTTCAAAACTACCGACATATCTCAATCCTGCACTCCAACTGTAATATTAATTCCAAATTTCAGAATCTCAGCCCTATCCGTTCACACAAAAACAATTTGTAAACTATTTGGTACCATTTAGTACTTTTTGTGTCTATAATTAAGAATTTCCTAAACTATATGAATCCTACATCCCAACAGTAATTTTAATTTAAAAATTCTGGAGACCAGCTCTATTAGTTCACACATAATCAAGTTATACCAAATATAGTACCATTTAGTACACACAAGTACCATGCTTCTATAATTCCAAATTTTAGGGTTCTCCGTTCACCCAAATCCAAATTGTACCAAATCTAGTACAATTTGTACCGTTTACGAAATTCCAAAGACGTCTCTATACCTCAATCTTCAACAGCAATCTTATTTCAAAATTTCAGATTTTCAGCTCTATCCGTTCTCCCAAAATCCAAATTGTACTAAATTTAGTATCATTTGGTACTTTTCGTACCAATAAGTACGAATTTATTAAACTACCTCAATCCTACACTACAACAGTCATTTTAATTGTCAATTTCAGGGCTCCTGTCTACCTGTTCACCTAAATCCAACATGCACCAAATTTAGTTCAATTTAGTACTTTTCGTACACATAAGATCGATTTTTTAAAGCTACCACAATCCTGTACTCTAATAGTAACCCTAATTCCTATTTTCTGGTTACGCTCAACGAAATGCAAATAATACCAAATTTTGTACCACTTTGTACTTTTTTACACATAAGTACGAATTTCTTAAACCATTTCCATACATCAGCACCACGTTCCAGCCTGTATTCCATATAAAATTGCAAGGTTCTAGCTATATATGTTCAATATATTTACAATTAGAACTAAATTTAGTAAAGTTTAGTACTTTTCCTACACTCATAGGTCGAATTTCCAAAAACTCTTTTGTACATCTTTCTAAATTTCCATCAGTGACCCACATTCCAAATTTCAGAATTCTAGCTCTTCCCGTTCGTCTAATACAAAGGGTATCATATTTGGTACATTTTATTACTTTTCGTACCCTTCTAGTTCGAATTTCCAAAAAAAAACAGCCTTATCTCACGCCTACACACCAACAGCAACCTTGACTCAAATTTTGAAGCTTCTAGCTTTAGCCGTTTTGTTTGGGCGATGATCTGTCAGTCACCCAGTCACTCACTTACTTAGCACTAAGCTATTTTATATATATAGACAGATATATATAGATTATTATTATTATTTCATAAATTGATGACGTGTAGTAATTGAACTTCTACTGCAGCATTTGTTCTTTATGTCCTTGATATTCCCTCAATTATCCTTATTTTTGCTCAAATAATATCTATAATACAAAAAAAACATATTTACTAAATGCACAGCTCATGTCTAGCTTTTGAATAATTTATTCATCAAGTAAATCCAGAACAAATTTAACAACATTTCCTTTAAGATTACTGGGGCAGCTATAGTGGATTTTATGGAGATTCCTTTACCTTTACAAGGTCAAGCAGTTATTTTAAAACTTTTGAAATCAATTTCCTGATATGAGCCCCAAAATTTTGCTCCGAATTTCAATCCTGGAACATGTTACGGAGCTGAAAGGCCTGTTCTCGATGCCTGATTTGTTTCCGGAAATTCCTAGAACAAATATCTACTCCAAACTTTAAGCCTGACTTCTTCAATCATCATTCATTCATGATCACCACATGGTATTGCATTAAATACCATTAATTGTTGTATGTAGTTCATTTTTTCTTTATGTATGTACTTTTAATTTATTGTTTCTTTAATTAAAACAAATAAAAAGATTTAAAAAACAAACACTAAAAATGTTTTTTTTTTATTTTATTTATGGACGTTAGACGTTGTTACATATACTTTTTTATATGTAGATAGATAGGTCCATTGTTATATAATTATATTTACTTTTATTAAAAAAAATATATATTCTGACCGAAAGGTATTTTATACCGAAATGTGATTTGGCAGATGACTCGGTTCGATAATACGGCTATAACCTTACATATACCTAAGAGAGGGCAGCATGTAAAAACATGGCCAAATATTGATGTTATAGTGGATATTCTTCCAGCCTTTAACCCGAACTCGAAATGTCAAATGAAGGTCATTTCGGTTTGAAACATTTACATATGACTCTCAAACTACCAAAATATGGTATTATATGGAAGCTAGATAAAAAACATGGGCCTCTGTAGTACTTTGAGATGCTTATTTATACTTGAAAAAAAAAAACGGAATACCCAATTACAACCACTTTGGTTAGAAAACTATCGCAAATCATTCGGGACACTTATTTATATAGGAACTACTCGTCAGAACATATGCTCTTATACTAACAAATATCTGCCAATTTGGTGGTTTTTTTATCTTCTGAAATCTTAAATATCAAATTTCAATCACTTTGATTGGAAAAACGGTGAATGATGATGTCCATCCACTTGATAAAATGTTTTCTTTATTTCCCTAATTTTTCCGACAATCGTTATTGTTTTTCTCAAAATGAATTATTTTCCAATGACAACAAACCTTCAGCAACAATCTAATATCAAAATTTTCTCAAATACACCAATTTCCAGTCATTCAAAGCTAATTTAACGTTTGTGCAAACGATCATGATTTCACTAGTTCTCCGTGCTGAAAATACTTGTTTATCGATACACATACAAACTACACAATCTCCCCTAACCAACGGTAAAAGTTTGATGTCAATACGTTCATCCATTACTGAGTTATAGGCATTTCAAATTGACCCTGTGTCAAAATATAGCGGCTACACGATTCTGTTGGCCTGGTACCTCAAATTGGAAAAATGAAGAAATCGCAAATGGGTAAAAACATAAAATACTACAATGTTACCAGATCGCTAACATAGTGTTTTAATGTTAGTTTATGAATTCTGAGCATACTTTTAGGCGTTACATTAAAATCACGAGCCTTATAACTTACACATGGACATCCTTTTAAATGATGCGCCTAAAAGTATGCTCAGAATTTGTAAATCAACCAACCAAATCAAAGAAAAATCGAACAATGTGGCAATGATGCTGTTGTTTTGTACTTTTTCGGTTTTGTGAAAATGCCATTTTTCCAATATGAGGTATCAGGCCAACAGAATCGTGTAGCCGCTATATTTTGGCACAAGGTTATGTTTAAATGGCTATAACTCAGTAATGAATGAACGTATCGACATCAAACTTTTACCGTTGGTTAGGGTAGATTTTGTAATTTGTATGTGTATCGATAAACAAGTATTTTCACCACGGATAACTAGGGAAATCGTGATGATTTGCAAAAACGTTAAATTAGCTTTGAATGGCTGGAAATTGGTGTATTTGAGAAAATGTCGATATTAGATCGTTGCTGAATGTCATGTTCTCATTGGAAAAATAATTCATTTTGAGAAAAACAATAACGATTGTCGGAAAAATTAAAGGAAACAAGTGGACATCACTTAAATCGGCAAAATGCTGTTCGCATTCGCATTTTCCAATCAAAGTGGTTGAGATTTGGGAAAGTGGTTGAGATTGGGAAATAATTCATTTTGGGAAAAACAATAACGATTGTCGGAAAAATTAAGGAAATAGAAATAAAACATTTTATCAAGTGAACATCATTTAAATCGGCAAAATGCTGTTCGCATTCACCGATTTTCCAATCAAAGTGGTTGAAATTTGATATTTAAGATTTCAGAGGATTAAGTACCACCTCTTGGCTGATATTTATTAGTATAGGAATATATGTTCTGACGCGTAGTTCCTATAAAATAAGTGTCCCGAATGATTTTCGATATTTTAAAGGTCCTCCCCGTAGTTTCACCAACCAAAGTGGTTGTATGCTTTGGGTATTTCGGGGTTTCAAAGTATAAATAAGCTTCTCATAGGACGACTACAGAGGTCCATGTTTTTTATCTAGCTTCCATATAATGGTAACGTGTTTTTGGTTTTTTTAGAGTCATATCTAAATGTTTCAACCGAAATGACTTTCATTTGGCATTTCGGGTTCGTAAAAGCTAAAATAATATCCACCCTCCCCCTTTTTTATAATCATCTTGATGCTCCTGGTCCTGAATTCAAAAACCTGGAAGAATATTTTCAATATTTGGCCATGTTTTTACATAGCTGCCCTCTTTTAGGTATATTTAAGGTTATAGACGCATTATCGAACCGAGGCATCTGTCAATTGACATTTCGGTTTACCAGAGTATAAAATACCTTTCAGTCAGAACATTTTTTAATAAAATAAATAATAAATATAATTATAAAACAATGGGTCTATCTGTCTCATTTTATTCCTAAGTATTTTCAAGCAATGCAAAACCCCCTGGGCAGAAATTTTACAAAGTAGCCTGATGACTGGACACATGGGTCCATGTGTTCCTTATTAAGGTTTTTTGAAAGTTCGAACCTCGTTGGCTGAAAATTTAGCTTTTCGGGTTCTCAGAGGTTAAAATACCTTAGTTAGCTGGCTTGTGACAGAACTTTCGTTCCATAAGCCGAGCTTAAAAAAGATTTCCAGGCGCGTGGGTCTTTTGCGCAGTTTTTCCAATTTGAAAGACCATATTCGGCAATGTTGTCTTCCACTTGGTCTTTCCATCTTATCCCCTTCTGAGTGATCCATTAGCTGGTTCGCTTTTATATGCCTTCTGGGCTGGGGCATCTTCATCCATTCTCACAAGATGACCTAGCCAACGTAGTCGCTGCAGCTCAATACGTCTAAAAATGTCGATGTCCGAGAATAGCTGGTACAACTCATGGTTCATTCGACGGCGATATTCACCGTCAACGCCAGATCGGCCTATAGATCTTTCGGAGAATTTTTCTCTCAAACACTCCAAGAGCTGTCTCATCTGCTTGCGCAAGTACCCATGCTTCAGATCCATAGAACAGCACACGGGTAGTATCAGCGTCTTGTAGAGTATGAGTTTGGTCTGGCGGGAGGTGGCCTTGCTTTTGAGTTGTTTGCTCAGATCATAGTAGCATCGGTTGGCCATCACTATCCTTCTCCGAATTTCAAAACTGAGGTCATTCGTTTTGTTTATGGCGGTACCAAGGTATATAAAATCGTTGACTACCTCGAAGCTGTAGTTCTCAAGTTCCACAGTTGGTCCGAGTCTACTGGATGTCTTGCGCGTTGATACCATCAGCTTGGTTTCTGCCAGACCCACTTTGCCACTCTCCTTTTCAATTTGTTCATAGGAGGCTGTTACCGCTTCCTTCTTTTTTCTGAAAATACGTTTCTCCTCTCTGCTTTTCTCCCGATAATTCCCCATCACATTACGTGTTGCTATTGTCTGTAGGGTTGCCCTATAGGCACGATGCGTTTTCCACATCAGTAGCATTACGACACTCCTGATCTCATATGAAGCAAAGGAATATCAAATTTCATCGAAACTTTGCACATCGTAATATGTTTACCTAGCATAGATCATAGATCGAAGATGGGACCCGTCGGTCCTCTTCTTCTAATACCTTCGCTCAAAGGGTCAATATTTTACAAATCTGCAAATTTTATTTAAAGCGAACGTGAGAATATATTTTTTAAAATTATATATTTTTATTTTATTATTTTTCGAACTTACCTGCAAAACGATCCTTTGCATAGAAAAAACAACAACTTCACCATTTTGTTCTACTTTCTAAATATACATTAGAATGTTCGTACAATACATACATATATATTTTTTTTCATCGGAAATTATTTTTAAATCTAAGATTCCTTAAAATTAAACATGTATGAGTGTTGTTTTCGTCATCAGCAGCAAGGATGAGGAGGAGACCACAATTAAAACGACGATAAAGCTAATTTGTTTTTTTTTTCGAATTTCAAAATTAAACAAAATATTTTTAATATTTAAAATATATTAAATTTTTAAACAAAAATATTTTATTTGCTTATATACTTAACCATAAGGAAGGAATATAGAGCGTTGATGATTGTTTTGTTATATGTATATATTTATATATTGTTGTTGTAATCTGGTTTGTAAGTACAAAGGAAAGTAACCAATATTATTATGGGAATTCAATTTAATTATCTATGCAAGAAATGAGTTATTTATTTTGTGGTATAGATGATGTAGATAACTTAGGAACAATTATATTAATATGTAATAGAAATTCTTGAGGAAAGAAAACCAAATCAAAAAATTTTTTCATATAATATATAAACCAAAAATAAAATAAAATTCATTTTTTTATATTTAATATCAAGGCAATAGTAATAAGACAATATTTTCATTTTTTATCTTTTAAATGAGCAGTTTTTTATGGGTTTTAAATTTATTTTTTAATGCACTAATGTACATTGAGAGAATTTGAGATTATAAGTGTATGCGCGATTGCTTAAATAATTTAATATCTAGAAATAATAATAAAAAAATCTCTATAGTTAAATGGGCAAAATCATTTTTTTTAAATCACAAAATAAGCAACAAAATAAAAAGTTTATTTCGTTTTTAGTTTAAGTCAAAAATGTATGTATTATTATTGTTAACACATAATAAAATCTGTGGAAGAAAATTTAAGATTTTTTTATAAAACGCCAAAAAGTATGCAACAATTTTACTTAACAACAAATATGCCCTTCAATAACCATATTAAAATTCATTTCATTTTCAATTTAAAAATTACAATAAATTATTTCATTAAATGTTCAACCAAAAAAAATATGAATATTAAAAAAAGTCTCTCGGTATTGAAGAGCATTTGATTTAACTTAATTAATTGATAATTTATAAATTTGAATTCTATGAAAAATGTTTTGTGTTATTTTTGTTTTCGTCATGTGTTGTGTATTTAAGTTTATATATGAAAGTTCCTTATAATTATATATAATGATTTGTTTTTGCTTGTTTTATTTCAAAAGAAATACTAAAAACTCAACGAAGGCCATGTTGTCGTCGTCAAGTTCTGCGGTGTGCCAGCATTTGCAAAATCTCAAGTATCTCCTTTTTTCTGGTTGTTGTTATTTTTTGTAATCTATTTGCTGGCCAGTTTCCTTCGAACGTGATCGTGTTTCTTAAACAACGACTTGAATTCGGATTTGTCACGAACATATCTCTCAAATTCATCTGCAAAGAAATTTAAAGCAAATTTAATTTAAATTGTTTTAAAGGAAATATTTGGAAGCAGGCCTACAAAAGAGTAGATTTTTCTTAAACATTTGCCAGCAGCATGTATAGAAAAATATATTCAAATTGCTCTGAATAGTGTTAGTCGTGGACGAATACGTATATTTGTAGCAAGTTCGTTATAACCAAATTAAAATAAATGAAAACTGAATGTTGGGACCGAAAAAATAGTTCCTTTATATAAGAACTTAAAACTTCGGGATCTGAAAGAATGTTCATTATAAACGTACTCGACTGTATTTTCTTCAAGCAGTCCACATTGGATTTTTTTAAGATTTTTAAGTAGCCTTGTTTTAATTTTTCAAAGGATTTAGAATTAAAAAAAAACATTGAAAACTATTCTTAGACCTATGTGTTTTCAAACAGCCTACATTTAACGATGAAAATTAATCCTTTCGATTTTGAAAGCCTTTATTGAAGAGAAGGATAGAATATTTTTGCAGTATGTAATGGAATTATCGGGAGAAAAAGTAGAGAGGAGAAACGTATTTTCAGAGAAAAGAAGAAAGAACAAGACAGACGTGAGCGTAAGCAAATCTAGATGTACAGGGGTCAGAATGAAGTCCGGAAATTTTTTTACCAACGAGTAAAACACCAAACCAAAGCACATTCTCCTGTAGATATGTAGAGAAGGAAACCTGGTGACAGATACAGACGGCATGTTGAGGATCTGGAAGGATCATTTTTAAAAATTTCTGGTATCAAAGAGTAGCAGTGAAGCAGATACCCCCGAACCAATAAGAGATGACGGTATAGATTGTATACCACACCTAGCCAACATGAGGCCAGAATAGCAAACAATCGGCAGAAGAATAATAAAGCAGCAGGTGCCGATGGGTTACCAGACGAACTATTCCAAACCGGTGGTCAGATGCTGGTCAGGAACATGCACAAACTGATTAGTACAATTTGGCTAGAGGAATGCATGCCCAATGATGATTGGAACCTCAGCATCCTGTGCCCTGTGCACAAAAAAGGAGACAAGACGATATGTGCCAACTATAGAGGAATTAGTCTTCTTCGCATAAAGTGCTATCCTGCATAGTGTGTGAAAGACTGAAGCTAATGGTCAATGAGATTATTCGACCATACCAATGCAGCTTCAGACCTGGCAAATCCACCATTGACCAGATTTTCACACTGCGCCTGATCCCAGAAAAGACCCACGAAAAACACATCGGCACATTCCACCTATTCGTTGACTATAAAGCCGCATACGACTGCCCTATCCGTTCAGAGCTATTTAAAGCCATGCGTTCGGCATTCCTGCAAAATTAATACGGCTATGCAGGATAACTTTGAGTGGCACAAGGTCAGCATTTAAAGTCGGAAAGGACCTATCGATATCGATCGCAGTGGTATACATGACATCATGTTTATCCGTCAAGGGTGAATCATCCCAGCAGAGCTAAGTGTGAATACTTTCTTTACTAAGACGGAAAGTAAGGTCCGCAAAAAATGGTCGATATAATTTTATGGTTTTAAAGTATTTGTTAAGCATGTACTTCCCGAATTTAGGAAGTTACCTTAGCCCAAGAAGAGCAAGACCTGAAAAGAAGGTCCTCCGTCTATAGAATCTCAAAAAAAAGTATTTGGCCTGAGTATATAGAAGGCATGAAGGCGAAAGGCCTAACCAAGATCTTCTTTTTGATATTGCGCCTTCAGAAGCCATGAAGAAGTTCGTCGGCCTATAAAAGGCCTGAAGAAAGTCTTCTGTCCTATGCATATTAAAAGCTTGAAGGAAGTCTTTATCTACAAAATGCCCGAAGATCATCTGAGAGCCTACAGAATGCCTTCCCTCTATAGAGGGCCTGAAGATCTCATATATATAGAAAAGGTCTGAGGAAGCTACTGCGTTTTTACAAGCCCTGTAGTCATGTATCTACAAAAAGCCTTATGAAAATATTGCGTCGAAGTAAGTTATTCAGTCTATATTATGTCTGAAGAAAGCCTTTATTTCTCCCAAAAAAAGTCCTGAATATCATCTATGTACCGTTTTATACATCCATCCTCACTTCTAGACGTGTTGCTCAAAAAGTTATTGTAAGGACTATCACTTTGTTTTGGAAGTGGGTTCTACATACTGTCCTATTTTTTGACTTTATGGTGAAAAGAAATGTGTTCGTCTTGTCTGGATTAACATTAAAGCTGTTTAACGGCGTTTCACCCCTTTCTGCCTATAAGTTTTGATTATTTCCCCATAGAAAGATTAAAATAAAGTCTTCATAACAGATTGATTCAAATCCATATTCGGTTAAGTTCCTTAAGAGATATATTCGTTTACTACTTACCAAATGTGATTTTGCCTCGATTTGTAACATCAATTGACACATAGAGAGCATCAATTTTTTCTGTGGTAAATTTGATGAGGTTGGCATGTTTAAGAATTTTGGCAAATTCCGGTCGTGTTATTTGATCACGTTCTTCTGTGTAAATCTAGAAAACAAAAGGGAAACCATGTTTAGTACAGACATTAACATCACAAAAAAATCCGAAGTGAAACCCACATTTGTTATAGCTTTTAAATACTCAATGGTTTCGGCGTTACTCATCTTACAGAAATGGGCACACAATAACAGATTCTTCAAACTAACCGTACCCGCATGACGCTGCAAAAAAAAAAATAATACATTTAAATTAATTAGAAAACAAATGACACAAAATATTCAAATGAAAACCTACATAATCCAATACTGAGAACAAACGATGTAAATGTGGATTTTTAATATTAACTTCTAATAGCTCTGAGAATGTCAAGAAATCTAGTTTATCACGATTTGGTATGCTTGAGAATTTTGTGGTTAATTCCGAGATTGGGGTGGCACTAATAAGGCTGTAAAAATAGAATAGAGGGATGCATTTAATACAACATTTAATTACACATAAAACCACCCGCATTAATACTCACTTCAATTTATCTAAACATCTTTCAATTTCAACAATATCACCAGACAGGGGGATTTTCAAGTCACGTGCCCTGGTCATAACAATAACATCTTCAAAGGAATATTCTGAGGTGGGGACACCCAATGCTCTAAAAATAATTAAAATAAAACATAATTTAATTAATTTCCTCAAATCAAATGCGCATTAAAACACGTACTTGGCCATAACTTCTCGCACATTTTTAGCATATAAATTGGGATTGGCCTTCTCTTCCTCGGATGGATGATAGACGGGCAGAAATTCAATTTCACAGCGACTATAAAAACTGGCCATGGTCAACCAAAGAAGTTTTAATCTGAAAAATAAATAATTGAAAAAATTTAAAATTTTAGGATTTAAATTTTGAAATGTCATACAACTTACACTCCCGGTCCATCCCAGGTCCAGGTGAATGTATCATATTTATTGGGATAACGTAGCAAGACGGGTTGTACCGGCACGCCGGGATAGAAAGCACCACCCTTAAATTTAATCAAAGCCTTACGATTGGTACATGTACCCTCGGCAAAAATGACCACCTGTGGCCAATCTTCACCAGATCGAGCCCGCTCGACAATTTCGCGAATGGTATTTTGTCGTGAATTGGGATCTTCACGTTGTACATAGATGGGTTGGGCATAATTGATGATTTCTGCAAGAAAAAATTAAAAAAATTATTATTATTCACATAAATGAGTTTATAAAATACATAAATATATAATTTAGATAACATAGATAAATTATTTTGGATTTTAGATAAATTATTTTCGAAATTTTTAGTTTTGCAAAAACTCAACTCCTTCGGACCACTTGAAAAATTTTTGTTATCCAAGTCATTTAGAACACTCAAATAAATTAATGTGGAATTATCTTCGATATTTACAGGGTGAATAGTTTAAATAATTTATCTAATTAATTTCACTTAGATAATTTGTTATGATCTATTTGATAAGTCAAATACGATATAAATTCAATAAATTATATAATTTATTTATTGCATCCGGTTATTTGGAACACATAGATACGTTGTATAATATTTGTTTAGCTTGTTGCATTTATTATTACATAACATAGATAAAAACTTAGATAAATCAGATACAATTGAATTCGTATTTAATATGTCCATACATTTAGAAAGCATAGATAATTTGTAAAATTAATTTAAAATACTTGGAAAAGTTATCTATCTATACAAAACAGATAACATAGATTGATTATACATATATAAATAAATTAGATATATAATTTACATACTTCAGATAACTTAGATAAATTATCCGTGTCATTTAGATAAATTATCCATGTCATTTAGATAACTTAAATAAATTTATTTATGTCATTTAGATAACTTAGATAAATTATCCATGTCATTTAGATAACTTAGATAAATTGTCCATGGCATTTAAATAACATAGATAAATTATCCATGTCATTTAGATAACTCAGATAAATTATCTATGTTACTTCATAAGAAAACTTTATAGATATGTTCTCTACATACTGCAGATAACTTAGATGAATTATCCATGTCATTTAGATAACATAAATATAATTATCCATGTCATTTAAATAATATAGATAAATTATCCACGACATTTAGACAAAATTGATTAATTATCCAAGTGGTTTGAACAATTTTTTTAACAGATATAAATTATCTAAGTTATTTTTAAGAAAAATTCATAGATATATTATCTACATGCTGCAGATAACTCAGATAAAGTATCCGTGTCATTTAGACAACTTAGATAATTTATCCATGTCATTTAGGTAACTTACATAAATTATCCATGGCATTTAGATAACTTAGATAAATTGTCCATGTCATATAGATAACTTAGATAAATTATCCATGTCATTTAGATAACTTAGATAAATTGTCCATGTCATTTAGATAACTTAGATAAATTATCCATGTCATTTATATAAATTATCTACTACATTTTGACAAAATAAATTAATTATCCAAAAGATAACATAGATTAAGTATACATAGAAAAATTATCTAAGTTATTTCGTAAGAAAACTTCGTAGATATATTATGTACTAATTACTGTCATTTAGATAATTTACCTAATTTACTTAAATTTATTTAAAATATTTAGATAATTTATCTAAATTATTTGGATAATTTAGATAAATTATCTAAATAACTTAAATAAATTATCTAAATATTTTAAATAAATTATTTTAATAATTTAGATAAATTATTTAAATAACTTAAAAAATTATCTAAATAATTTAGGTAAATTATCTAAATAATTTAGGTAAATTATCTAAATAATTTAGGTAAATTATCTAAATAATTTAGATGAATTATCTAAATAATTTAGATAAATTGTCTAAATAATTTAGATAAATTATCTAAAAAATTTAGATATATTATCTAAATATTTTTGATAAATTGTCCAAATATTTTCAGATAAATCGTATCTAGATATATCTGTATAAGAAAATTTATATAAATAACCCCATTGAAACCATTCTTCTAGAGGCGTCGCGATACTTACTGCCCAACAATGGAATATCAGCTGTTTCACGTTTCGCCACAATGGCCGGTGGCCCGGTTGTGACCACAACAATTGAATCCACATATGATGAATGTGGTGCCACTACCAAAATGGGTGCTTCCTTGGGTGATGCTCTTTGACCTTTGAATGTGACATAGTGAAATGAGCCGGCGGCATAAAGCATGCGCATAGCCGAGGCCACCAAAGTCTGAATGTTTCTAAAAAACAAGAAGAAGAAGAATTAAAAAATCAACAAAAATACAACAACATACCTGCGCCAACCGGATAGCGGACGTTTATTTATTTCCTCGACTGTGGTGCCATACAAGCCAATGCAGGCAAACATCCAGGCGGAGACCAATGAAAGTACACATCCCACAACGCGAAGGGGTACCAAGAGGGCGGTGAGAATATAAATCTGGAGAAGAAAAAAAAATCAAAAGTCAATAAAAATCGTTAATCAAGGCAAAGCCAAAAATCAAATGGATTAGATTTCAAGATTAGGCAAAATCAGGTGAAGTGGATATGACGACGTGGAACGAAACTTGAAGAGCTTGAAATATTTTTGTGTATACACTTAATAATAAAAAAAAAATAATATATCGGCATATATATTTAAAAAAACAGATTAGATAAGCTTAAAAAATTTGTTAATACACAAAAAAAATTAAAATATCGAATGATTTATTAAATTCCGCCAACAGCGCACTACTCTATGGGGGTAAAGGTAATTCCGTCCCTATTATCGTCGTTGTGGTATTCTGGCGTGAGTCTCTGTCACATTTCAAAATAATAGATAAAACGCCGTTACAATGCATTTAAACGGCAGTTGCAATTTGAAACCCTTAAATTGCAAAATTGTCACGCAATATCCAAAGTAATGATGACTGGTAGCCTGTCACTCGGCATTCGGATGAAATGAGGCAGTTAATGAAGAGATAAGAGTGAAACAAATTAAGTAATTTGTTTATATTTTGCAAAAAAGGCTAAACACAATAATATGCATGATTTATAAAACAAAAATGTCTGTTTTCTATTTAAAAAAATCGATTCGGGCCAAATTACAGCCTACACATTAAAATGTTGTGATTTATGACCAAAAACTAAACAACAAAAAATTAACTAAACAAATTCCAAAATTGCGAAAGAATTTTTTTTTCATGATAAAGGTATATTTGTTTATATGAACATATTTAAATCTTAATGTGAAGGCAGATGGAGAATTTTCAAAACGTTTAGATACAATTCACAAAAACTGTGGTAACAAATTGGAAAAACCAGTAAGGAAACTTCAAAAGTCGGACGGGGCCAACTATATGATACCCTTCACCACTTTGGTACATGCAAGACATGTTAATATCTACAATATCCTGTAAATAGAACGGTCATAGAATCTTTGGAGGACCATTGAGATGAAATCGGGTGAAATTAAATGTGCTATCTAGATAAATATTTGAACCAATTGAAAACCCCCATACACATACCATTCTGAAATCAATGAAATTGTATTTTAAACGGACAGACTTGGATTCTTTGGTGTACCATTTGCATGAAATCGAGTCAAATTATGTATGGGAGCTATATATAAACACATTGACCTAATTGAGTAACCGTTGCATACACCATTTGTTTTTTGTAATCACTGTATTCAATTTAATACCCTCTGCCAAATATCGTGTAACCACCATTTACATAAATTCGCTATGCAAAATTTTACTCAATCAGTCAAATATTGAGAGTTCGGACGAAACTATAAATGGGAGCTATATCAATATCTGAACCGATTTTAAAAAAACTTCGCAGACATCAGTCTGGACCTAAATCAATACTCTGTGGAAAATTTTGTACCAATCGGACAAATATTGAGAGTTTGGTGCATCATTCACATAAAATCAGATGAAACTATAAATGGGAGCTATATCTAAATCTGAACCGATTAAAAAAAACTTCACAGACATTAATCTGAATATGATTCAGTACTCTGTGCAAAATTTTGTCTCAATTGGACAAATATTGGGAGTTTGTGTGCATCATTCACGAGAAATCGGACGAAACTATATATGGAAGCTATATCCAAATCAGAACCGATTTTAACTAAACTTCGCAGACACCAGTCTGGACCTACATCAGTACTCTGTGCAAAATTTTGTACCAATCGGACAAATATTGGAAGTTTGGTGCATCATTCACGAAAAATCGTACGAAACTATATATGAATTTTTATGAATCCAATCAAAAAATCCGAATTTTTTTAATTAAAATGTTTGTTTCTAAGTGCAATCACAATTTTTTTTTTAGAATTTTAAAATTATTTAAGGAAATATGGGGTCGAGAGACGTGGATTTTTAAAGATTACCTTTTAAAAAATATGAGGGGATTTTCGAAATATTTTGTAGGGACGGTTACAATAAAATTGGAGATTGAAAACTATTTTTAAGGACTATCACAAAGAAATGTAAACTTAACAATTTTTTAATGGCTGTCTGAATTTTTTTATTTTAAAAACCTGTTTTTAAAGATTAGTTAAGGAAATGAGAGCGTCACAAGGGGTGGATTATGAATTTTTACCATCACAAGACAAGGGATTTTTAAAAAAATTTTTGAGGATTATTAGAGCCATACAAAGCTTAGATTCTATTTAAAATGTTTTATGGTCTGGTACCCACAAAGCAAAGATTTTTCAAGACATCTTTTTTAGATTTTTTTTTTCAGTTTATCCTCCATTCAATTTAAAATATTTAAAAAAATGTTCGAGGTCATAAATATTCAATTTGATCAAATCGAAATCAACAATTATCGAAAAAAAAATCCCCTTTGAAGACAAGGCAGACTTATAGCGACGACCCCAACAACCAAATACATGGAATTAAAAATGTATATTTGTATGAAAAATTATTGTTGTTGCTATTTTTAGCATAGATTAATAAAAAACCAAAGAATTGCATAAAAATCAATGACCGATAAAAATTCAATGTCAAGAGCAGAGTACAAAACGATTAGACAGACCTCGTGTAAGGCCGGGGGTAGAGATATTATCACACCTTTTCGTACGATTTTTATACCTATACATATAATTACTAATGGCAACACTTAAGAAACAAAAATGTGGGAAAACAACAACAAAAATCACAACAAATGTGGGGTAAAGAATAACAACACAGAGAAAAATACAACTACTGCTGCTGCACTCTTGGCCATGACTGTGACACAGATTGTTAGTCGGCGGTTCGTCTTCTGTTTTGTTTTCTTTTTTGTGATTGTCCTCATTTTTGTTTACTTATTTTGCTTTTTGTTTCTCTGTTTTTAACAGATTTTAAAATTTTTATATTTAATTTTTCAACCTTGCATTTTGTGGCATAAATTTTCAATATCGCGTTCCTCATGGCGGATGATATGAACCAAACAAAAATATGTATATTGTTCCATTTTTTTCAAAATTTTGTAGACATGAAAATCCTAAAAAAATTAAAAAATTTCTATTGCATAATGTTTATTGTATTGAAATCTAGATAATCGATTCGATTCCATAAAATAATTGATCACATTTCGACTTTGTACCGGTGTGGTTGTTGTTCCACCAGGTCATTTATGCTAATAATGCTAAAAATAATTTAATTATTTCCAATTCCCATACAACTTGAAATAAATATGTTGGATAATACTAGATTTGTTGTTATGTATGTTTATACATATATAAAGCGGATTTTTTTTTTTTTTTTTTTTTTTTTTTTTGAGACATTTTGCTATCTATTTTGGAATGTATACTTTGTTTTACTTTTAGGTAGAAAAAAAATTAGCGAACATTTTATGTGCATGTCTTAATCTTCAAATTGGAATTTGAATTTTTCGCCACAGTAGTTTTAATTTTTGTAAAAAAATCACCTTTTGAGTGATGGCCCTGCACTTGACCCGACTCGACATCAATTTGGATGATTGTTTTTCATATTCCATTGTTAATCATCTCTACTCATGTCCGATTGTTTTCGTTTGAATTATTCGTCTCTGTTTGTCTTTGGCCTGTTGGGGTTTTCTATTGTCATTTTTATTAAGCGGTTTGGGGCAATTTGTTGACAGTGTTTTATAGTCACATATTAATAATTGGGGCCAAATTTAGTCATTACCTCACATTTTTTTATTATTTTTATTATTATTTGTTTGCTAAGATATGCTAATGAAATCGCCAGCTATTGTCTTGCTGTCTAGAGTAGGGGGTCTTGGTCCAATTTATTTCAATTTTTTTTTTTTTTTTTTTTTGCTTATGAAATAGCTTCTAAGAATTGTTCATTTCCTTGAAAGATAAACATTTTGCACCCAAAATGCACCCAATAACGTAAATTAGGTGGTTTAAAAAATATCAAATACTGGCTGTGAAGAAGATACCCCAGAACCAATAAGAGATGACGGTATACCACCTAGCCAAGATGAAGTCAGCAATCAATCGGCTGAAGAATAATAAAGCAGTGATGGATTACCAACCGAACTATTCAAGACTGGTGGTCAGATGCTGGTGAGGAGCATGCATCAACTGATTTGACTAAAGGAATACCCAATGATTGCAACCTCGGCATCCTGTATCCCGTGCACAAAAAGGGGACAAGACGTTATGTGCCAACTATAGAGGAATAACTCTCCTTCCCATCGCATATAAAGTGCTATCCAGCGTACTGTGTGAACGACTGAAGTCAATGGTCAATGACATTATTGAACCATACCAATGCGGCTTCAGACCTGGCAAATCCACCATTGAACAGATTTTCACTCTGCGTGCCAGATACTAGAAAAAACTCACGAAAAACACATCGACACATTCCAACTATTCGTCGACTATAAAGCCGCATTCGACAGCCCTATCCGTTCAGAGGTGTTTTTAAAGCCATGTCTGCGTTCGGCATTCCTGGAAAATTAAAACGGCTATGCAGGATAATTTTGAGTGGCACAAGGTCAGCAGTTATAGTCGGAAAGGACCTCTCGGAGCCCTTTAATACCGAACGAGGATTCAGACAAGGTGACAGTTTGTGTCTGATCTTTACTGCTTTACTGTCTGATATACTGCTGGAAAAGGTCATACGAGACGCAAAGGTGAACAGAGAAATGACACTCTGTACACCAAACAACACATGTTACTCGCCTACGCCGATGACATCGACATAATGGGCCAACAGCCACCTTTGAACAAATTGAGAAGGAGTCTGCCAAAGTGGGTCTGGCAGTAGACGGCGAGAAGACCAAGCTGATCTTTCAAATTATAGGAGATGCGCACAATACTGACGCGTTTGGAAATCTTTTATAAGCTCGGCTTATGGAATAACCGTTCTGTAACAAGCCAGCTAAGTAAGTATATCTAAATCTGTACCGATTTCAACAAAACTTGGCATACATCAATCTGGACCTAATTCAGTACTCTGTGTAAAATTTTGTCCCAATCGGGCAAATATTGGCAGAATGGTGCACCATTTACTTAAAATCGGACAAAACTATATATGGGAGCTATATCTAAATCTGTACCGATTTAGAAAAAAAAACTTGGCATATATCAATGTAGACCTAGTTCAGTACTCTGTGCAAAATGTTGTCTCTATCGGACCAATTTTGTCAGTTTGGTGCACTATTTGCATAAAATCGGTCGAACTTGTGTATGGGAGCTTTATCTAAATCTGAACCGATTTTATTCTGATTTTATTCAAATGACATGTGCCAAATTTCATCCAAATCGGATCATAAATGCGACCTGTACTTTGTTTACAATTTAACATGGACAGACGGACTAACGGACGGACATGCATAAATCCACTTAGAACGTGATTCTATGCATATTCTCAATAGGAACCATTTGACTATCTCGTTTCCTTTTGCCTGTTACTAACATAAGCACAATGATATAATACCCTGCACCACAGTGTGGTGAAGGGTATACAAATAGGCTTGTGATTAAAAAAAGCCGTTCTAAAATTATAAATAGATTTTCTCTAGGAACAACAGTCCCCATCCCCCGCATGCAAGTAGTTAGGGATAAATAGAACTACAATCAGACATACCATCCACTTGAGGTTTGTGTACTAAACTGCATCAAAAATAAACAAACACTGTGGAAAACATCCCTGCTGTTCCAGGGTACTTGAAAAATGTAGAACATTGTTTCGAATAACAGCATATGGCGCCGTTCACATATGTTTCCTTGCCTTTCTCATATGTCCCCAACATAAATAAACATATAACTATTTTCCATTTTGAAGTTACGAAAGGAAATAATGATAATGTCTGAGTTTTTATATGTTCACACATCAATTAAAATTGAACTTATAATTGGTGGTTTTACAATTACAAGTTATCTTTTATTGATTGGAGGTCTCTTAATGCCAAGGTGATCGATTAAATCAGCCATTATTTAATTATTTAAATTATGTAAAATTGAAATTGGTAGTCGGAATCAGTTCTCCATAGACCATTATGTTCAGTGGGAGCGCTTCATTTCAGTCGTCCATGTGGTGAACAGCGTGCCTGTTGATTTCGTGGCGGATATTTTCATATTTCTCAGATGGAATAAATTAGAATGATCGGCTATGTAGAAGTTTAACCTCTCACATATGTCATCAATAATGGGACCCGACGACATGATCGTACAATCATCTGTTGGCCAACACTATTCTCCTCCGGATTTCAAAGCTGATGTTATTAGTATTGTTTATGGCGGTATCGAGATATATAAAATCGTTCACTACCTCGAACGGTAGTTTTCCCTTACGATTTCATTTACATGCCCGCTGAGTTGGTAAGTTATTTCAGCAGGTAAGTTATTTCAGATATCTGCACTTTTGAATTTTCCTGCACAGAAATAATTGCATGTGTAGTTTGTGCAGGTCAAGTCAAAACTTCCCTATTTATGGATCCAAAATCCACGATTACGTATGGTAGGGGCCCTTGATTTTTTTTAAATAAATATTCTTTAAAAACCCACGTCTAGAAAGGCCTCTAAAAATGTCTTTTAAAGTCACGCTTATTGGGCCTTAAAATATTTTCTTTTAAATCCACAGCTTGTGTCGGTCTTCGAAAACATTTTTTTTTTCAACCCAATCCTTGTGTTGGTCGATAAAAAATCTTGAAATCCCCGTCTGAATTAAAAAAAAAATATTTTGAAAATCCTTTGCCCCAGCCCTGTAGTTTAACATATAGATTGTCCATCCGCTGCAAAGTTCATTTCTGCCCCAAAATATGCCTACATTGTATGCCATAAATTCGGAATTCTATAAAACACATGGCCTATGCTTTCAGCTATTCCGTTCTATCAACATTTTCGAGCACCTCATTATTTTCCCTCGCATTTGATTATTTCACGGTGATTTATTGTGTGGAGTGCCAATAAATAGGTGAATAATAAAAAAAATAGGTGAATAATAAAAATTAAAATCGAAAAAATCTATTCCAACACTTACCTTGGCTAAATCGGCACGATTCTCGATATTCAAACGATGTATAAATGGATTTATATAATTATTTTCTGTCCAATCCAGAGATTCAGATTCTTCGGAATCATTTTTGGCAATGATGGCAGCACCGGCAACAGGTGTAGCCGCTACTGTGTCGGTAGTACTATCATCGTGTGGTGGGCTATGGGCCGATGGAGAACGTCTCCGTTTAATGGTGGATGTTGTCATAGTTTAAATAATGTTTATATAAATATTTCTTTTTTTAATTCTTTTTTTATTTGCTTGAATTTTGGCAATAGGTTTTAATTTCACTCTCTCTTTCTCTGGCTTTATATCTGGAAAAGAAAATTTAACAAATTTTTATTTTTTTATTCTCTCTTTTTCCCGTTGTTTACTTTTTATTATGATGATTATTGCCAACAACGCAGTATTATTTTTTTTTCCTTTTTTGTTCTTATTCTTCAAATAGATTCTTCTTCACTACAAAACTTCATTATTTTGTTGTTGCTGTTGTTGTTTTTTTATTAACACGTTGTATGGTGGTATGATCTTTTGTAATAACTCTTTATTGGGGGGAATTTGTTCTCACATGCAGCACACTCTTTCTCTCTCACAACAACAACTGTTGCTCTTTTCTTCTTGTTGTCAAGATAGGAAAAAGAAATTTCTTCTTTTTGGTGCAAAATGAATGGCAAAGAAAACAAGGATAGACACCAAAAACTAAAATACACTTTCTTTTCGTTAGATGATTATTATTGTTGTTGGTAGTTTTTTTGCTATCGTTTTTTTTTATTATTGCAAACTGATTTATATTCGGTACTTTTATTCTCTTTCTTTGTTTAATATGCTAATGACGCATACAGACAGACATTTCACACAAACAATTTTTGCTATTAATTTTTTTTAGAAATTACTGATGACGAACGATGATGATGATGCTTTTCAGCTGATGTCTCGTAAAAACCACTTTGATTTAACTTACGATCATGCATACATACAGAGAGATAAACACAGGCACACACACGAGGCACACGGAAATTAAAAGAAAGCGGGAAATAAATATTAACCGTCCACCGTCTATGGTGGCTGAGCGCAGACTGAATGCTATTCAACGGAAAAAACAAACATTTGTTGTATATTTCTTATTACCGGTGCCTTGACCACTCACTTGTATTAGTTAGTTAGTATAGTTTGTTGTTGTTGCATCCGTGTTTGAACAGAGTCGAGTCGGCATGTCTGTGGCTTGATTTCATTGTCAAGAGAAGAGAGAGTGCGGCCATGCATTGTTTGATATTTCTTACGGTCCATTCTCTGTCTCTCTCACACACATAAAGGGGAAAATAACAAAACAGAGTGTTATGTTGCGGAGAATGACTGCATGAAGCCAGGGATGGGGATGTATAATTACACTATAAATTAAAAATATAATATAAACTAATGTGGAATAAAATAATAAAAATTAAAAAAATGTAACAGAAATATAATAAAAAAAATAATAAATATAATTTAATAATAAAAAAACTATATCAAATTATAATAAATTCATTATAAAATTCATTCACGGAAATTACTAAAACACGATTACAAAATTGCATTAAAAAATTATTAAAAATGTATTTAAAAACTATATCTTATATGAATATTATATGAACAATTAAATGAACACAATGTAATAAATTATTACAATAACAATAAAATAAATTAATATGATGATAAAAATCCAAATTAAACAAAAATAAATAAAAAAATCCATAATTAGAAAATTAAATGAACAAATAAGAAATAAATATAATTTAATTTATATATATATAATATTTAGCTGGTTTGTTACAGAACTTTCGTTCCATAAGCCGAGCTTAGAAAAGATTTCCAGGCGCGTCGGCCTTTTGCGCAGTTTTTCTAATTTGAAAGACCACTTTCGGCGATGGCCTTCCCCTTCTGCGTGAACCATCAGCCGGTTCGCTTTTATATGCCTTCTGGGCTGGGGCATCTTCATCCATTCTCACAACATGACCTATCCAACGTAGTCGCTGCAGCTCAATACGTCTAACAATGAAATACCACTTTCCGAGAATAGCTGGTACAACTCATTGTTCATTCTACGGCGATATTCAACGTCAACGCCAGATCGGCCCATAGATCTTTCGGAGAATTTTTCTCTCAAACACTCCAAGAGCTGCCTCATCTGCTTGCGTAAGTAACCA
Source organism: Musca vetustissima (assembly GCF_032173495.1). Classification (NCBI taxonomy): domain Eukaryota; kingdom Metazoa; phylum Arthropoda; class Insecta; order Diptera; family Muscidae; genus Musca; species Musca vetustissima. The sequence continues at coordinate 28,768 of NW_026884015.1, forward strand.
TGCTTCAGATCCGTATAACAGCACGGGTAGTATCAGCGTCTTGTAGAGTGTGAGTTTGGTCTGGCGGGAGGTGGCCTTGTTTTTGAGTTGTTTGCTCAGACCATAGTAGCATTTGTTGGCCATCATTATCCTTCTCCGAATTTCAAAACTGATGTCAAGGTATATAAAATCCTTGACTACCTGGAAGCTGTAGTTCTCAAGTTCCACAGTTGGTCCGAGTCTAATGGACGTCTTGCGCATTGATACCATCAGCTTGGTCTTCTCGCCGTTTTACTGCCAGACCCACTTTGGCAGACTCCTCGATTTCTTCAAATGTGGCTGTTACAGCTCTCAGTGTTCGACCCATTATGTCGATGTCATCGGCGTAGGCGAATAACATGCGTTGTTTGGTGTACAGAGTGCCACTTCTGTTCACTTTTGCCTCTCTTATGACCTTTTCCAGCAGGATGTTAAAAAGGTCACATGACAAACTGTCACCTTGTCTGAAGCCTCATTCGGTATTAAAGGGCTCCGGAGGTCCTTTCCGACTTTAACTGCTGATCTTGTGTCAGTTAAAGTTATCCTGCATAGCCGTATGAAATGCCAAACGCAGACCTCTGATCGGATAGGGCTGTCGAATGCGGCTTTATAGTCGACGAATAGGTGGAATGTGTCGATGTGTTTTTCGTGAGTTTTTTCCAGGATTTGGCGCAGAGTGAAAATCTGGTCAATGGTGGATTTGCCAGGTCTGAAGCCGCATTGGTATGGTCCAATAATGTCATTGCCCATTGGCTTCAGTCGTTCACACAGCTCACTGGATAGCATTTTATATGCGATGAGGAGACTTATTCCTCTATATGGCACATATCGTCTTGTCCTCTTTTTTGGGCACAGGACACAGGATGCTGAGGTTCCAATCATAGGGCATGAATTCATCTAGCTAAATTGTACTAATCAGCTGGTGCATGCTCCTTACCAGCATCTGACCACCAGTCTTGAATAGTTCGGCTTTTAACCCATCGGCACCTGCTGCTCTATTATTCTTCAGCCGACTGATTGGTATTCTGACTTTATCTTGGCTAGGTGGTATACACTCTATACCGTCATCTCTGATTTATTCTGGGGTATCTTCTCCACCGCCACTGTTATATACCAGAAGCTTTTCAAAATGCTCCAGATTCTCAGCACGCTGTTTGTATCTGTCACCAGGTTTTCTTTTTCATCTCTACAGGAGAATGTGCCTGCACCAAAGCCTTCGGTTTGGTGTTTTACCCGTTGGTAGAATTTTCGTACTTCATTCTGACTCCTGTACATCTCGATTTGCTCACGTTTTTCTTGTTCTTTATTCTTTTTTCTGAAAATACGTTTCCCCTCTCTCCTTTTCTCCCTGGGGCTTCGTTTTTCATATCAGTAGCATTAGACACTCCTGATCGTACCACGGATTTCTTGCTAGTGGTATTTACTGCAGTTTGTAGGGTGTGTGCAATTCTCTGCCACTGTGTTTCTATATTATTATCGGGACAAGAGGTGCTGTCGTCAAGCAATTGGGTAAGTTGAGCAGTGTAGGCTTCAAATTTCGTGTTACGTTAGATCACACCTTTGCTGCTACATTAAAGCGCGTGCGTACCTTGGCTGCCACAAGGTAATGGTCCGAATCGATATTCGCACCTCGGATCGATCGGACGTCTAAAACACTGGATGAATGCCTTCTATCACAACATGATCGATTTGATTTCTCGTTGTTCGATCGGGAGAAATCCAAGTGGCCTTGAGTATATCGACATGCTTGAATCTGGTGCTGCTAACTACCTTTTTTTTTGCTGCCGCGAAGTCAATCAACCTCATGGCGTTGTCTGTGTTTCTTCATGGAGGCTGAATTTTCCGATGGTGTGACCAAAAATATTTTCCCTTCCGATTTTTGCATTAAAATCTCCTAGCAGAATTTTAATGTCATAGTCAGGGCAACGGTCATATGCTGTTTCTAGGGTCTTTGGTTTGTTCATCTTTATCTTCGCTCGGAGCATGAGCGCAAATGAGACTGATGTAGAAGAACTTAGCTTTTATACGGATTATAGCAATTCGCTCGTCTACTGGAGTAAATCTGAGACGAGGTCTTTAATTCTCCTCTTAACCATAAATCCGCAGCCAAATTCATGTCTCGTTTCATGGCAGCTATAATACAGGGCGTAATAATCTGATTTACTTACGCCAGTCCCTTTCCATCGCATTTTCTGTAAGGTAATAATATCGGCTTGGAACTTGAAAAAATAATCTTTAATAAATCCTAGCCTTAAATGACCTTGAAAAAAAAATCTTTAATAAATACTTGCCTTAAATGACCTTGAAAAGATAATCTTTAATAAATCCACGCCTTTTAGCCCCTTGAGAGAATATTCTTTTATAAATCCATGCCTTAAAGCAATGGTGGGCAAAATTTCTCTTAAAAAATGTTTAAGGGAAAATATAAACAAGAATTATTCTTCGGAATTTATTAAATTTAATATTTTTAAAGCACAAAGCATCCCAGGGAGTTCAAATAATAAATTCATTAAAAAAATTTCGGAAAAAATTCATTAATGTTTATTTTTGTTTTAACATCAAAAAATGTACAGAGAACGCATCAACGCTGGTGTGCAAGTTGCCCAACTATGCTTAAAGGAACTTAAAAAACTATATTTTTACAATTTCAAATAGGGTTTGTCTGAATTAAAATGTCCCATCCCTGGCTTCACCATTCATCAAATCCAATTGGAATTTCTCCTTTCATTTTTCTTCATTCTATCTCTCTCCCATATAATTTCTATGTCTGTTGTATTAAATAGGCATTTTTGAATTTCTTTCATTTTTCGACGTTGACATTGACTGGCTGCCGCCGGCGATTAAATCTAGCGGCATGTATGGTTGTGTGTGTGTTTTATGGTCGGTATACAAACATTTTACCAAACAAAAAACCCGATTTTGTGTTATGCACTTATTAATTTTGATATTTTCGTTTACTTTGTTGCAAAATATTTCGCTTTTAACTCGTTAATATTTAAATAAAAGATGTCTGTCGATCATTCGATAGATATTGGTGTGTGTGTGCGTGTGGCTCATTTGTTTTGCATTCAGAGATGAGAGAGTCTAGCCCGAGTCGTTGGTCTTATTGGATTTCTTATTGACTGTGATGATGATGACGGCGTTTTGTTTATCTGACTTACTTGTGCTCTGCTGTCTCTCTCTCTCTCTCTCGATACCGTTATTTAGCAGCAACTAAGTGTTCGTTCATATTTTCTGTAATTAAATCAGGAAGTGAGGCACATAATTAGTTTTCTTTTTTTTGCATACAATTTAGGAGAAATTAATGGAAAAGTAGTGAAAATTTATTCATGAAATTTTTTGTATTTACTCTAAATAAATAAATTGTAGTTAATAATGTGAATATGTATCCATATTGGGAATACAGAGTCCAATGTTTCAAAAGAAGGAAAAAAATACAATAAAATTGTATATATCGGATTTATTTGTCTCTATTTGATAGTAAAATTTGAATTGTGTTCGGTTTAGCGAAATTTTACTGTACTTAAAATATAAATATTAATTATTCAAGATCCTTTAAGGTGTGGATTTATTAGAAACTGATTTTTCAAGAACTTAGAAACTAATTTTTCAAGCTTTTCTTTTTCTTTGCTTTTTCATAGAAGGGGGGTTTTCTGATTTGCTTGGTATCTATCATCCGCTACGCCACCCAGAAGGGTGCCAAATGCATGCCCAATGATTGGAACCTTAGCATCCTGTGTCCCGTGCACAAAAAAGGAGACAAGACGATATGTGCCAACTATAGAGGAATAAATCTCCTTCCCATCGCATATAAAGTGCTATCCAGTGTACTGTGTGAACGACTGAAGCCAATGGTCAATGACATTATTGGACCATATCAATGCAGCTTCAGGCCTGGCAAATCCACCATTGGAAAAAACCCAATGCAGCTTCAGACCTGGCAAACCCACCATTGGAAAAAAACCCACGAACACATCGACACATTCCACCTATTCGTCGAATATAAAGCCGTCGTGTTTAAAGCCATGTCTACGTTCGGAATTCCTGCAAAATTAATACAAAATTAAGTGGCAAAAGGTAAGCAATTAAAATCGGAAAGGACCTATCGGAACCATTTAATACCGAACGAGGATTCAGACAAGGTTATAGTTTGTCGTGTGACCTTTTTAACATCCTGCTGGAAAAGGTCATACGAGAGGCAAAAGTGAACAGAAATGGTACTCTGTACACCAAACAACACATGTTAATCGTCTACGCCGATGACATCGACATAATGGGTCGAACATTGAGAGCGGTAACAGCCATCTTTGAACAAATTGAGAAGGAGTCTGCCAAAGTTGGTCTGGCAGTAAACGGCGAGAAGACTAAGCTGATGGTATCAACGCGCAAGACGTCCAGTAGACTCGGACCAACTGTGGAACTTGAGAACTACAGCTTCGAGGTAGTCAAAGATTTTATATACCTTGGTACCGCCATAAATAAGACGAATGACATCAGTTTTGAAATTCGGAGAAGGATAGTGATGGCCAACCGATGCAACTATGGTCAGAGCAAATAACTCAAAAGTAAGGCCAGCTCCCGCAGACCAAACTCACACTCTACAAGACGCTGATACTACCCTTGCTGTTATATTAATCTGAAGCATGGGTACTTACGCAAGCAGATGAGGCAGCTCTTGGAGTGTTCGAGAGAAAAATTCTCCAAAAAAATATGGGCCATATACATTGACAGTGAATATCGCCGTCAAATGAACCATGAGTTGTTCCAGCTATTCTAGGACATCGACATTGTTAGACGTATTGAGCTGCAGCGACTACTTTGGCTAGGTCATGTTGTGAGAACGGATGAAGATGCCCCAGCCCAGAAGGCATATAAAAGCGAACCAGCTGATGGTTCACGCAGAAGGGGAAGGCCACGAATACGATGTCAAGATCAAGTCGAATGCAACATTGCCGAAAATGTTTTTTCAAGTTGGAAAAACTGCGCAAAAGACCGACGCGCCTGGAAATCTTTTCTAAGCTCGGTAAGTAAGCTCAGCTAAGTAAGTATTTTTTCAAGGTCGTTTAAGGCGTGGCTCATTAGAAACTAATTTTTCAATTTTTAAAGGGCTTTTATCAGCTTACACATACAAGAATATTCAAGCCTTCTATAAGATACATATATCATTTAAAAATTATAATCATTTTATTAAAAAAATGACATTGTTTTTATTAAGTAAATTATTGATTATAAAAATTAATATTACATCATGTTTTTAATTATTCAAAGAAATTCAAATTATTAATTATACATATTTTATAACCTTATTATTTTCTCTTCTTTCTATCGGATGAGGATGACGACGATGACTTTTTATCATCCTCCCCCTTGATATTGCCCGCATAGACCTGTGGCAGGGGAGCACATGTCTCCAATGTACCATCAGATTTATCATCTTTTGGCGGTTTATAATCCATCACATGATCCACTCGTATTGTGCGATTTAATATTTTAATACCATTCAAATTATCCACGGCCAATATTGTGGAACGGGTATCTTCATAGCAGATGAAACAGAAGCCTTTCGATTTACCCGTCTCTTTGTCACGGACCAAATGGATGTTGACAATTTCACCATACTGTGAGAAGACACATATCAAATCACCCTCCGTCAGAGTGTAGGGGAAGCCACCAACAAATATCCATGCCGAATCCCGATACATGTCATGCCATGAGGCCTTGCCGGTGGCATTGTTCTGCAGTTCATGTTCGCTTAGTTTAATGACATTTTTCATATTTCTGAAAATTGGTGGGGAAAAAATCGATAAAAAATAATTAGCCAAAACGGGGGGAGGTGTGAACAAAATAAAAATACTTACGTTAAGGGATTCATGATGGTTTTTTGAGTTTTGTCTTTTTCTTAAATTTTGTCACCAAAAATCTAAAATAAATAAACAAAAAAATATAAACAAATCACAGATATGCATATCATTTTTTTTCATATTCCAAAAAATTTATTATTTGCACTTCAATACACAAATGTCTGTGTTGTTATTGGTCTTCTTCTTATTTCAATTAGTTTATTTTTAATTCATTTATCAGCTTGGCAAATTGAACGCTACGTAAGTGTTCCACAATAAGTGTACTTTGTACTCGATTGTACGATCAAGGTTTACTCAGCAATAACAGAAGTCTATCTATGTAGACACACAGTGTACTATGCCGGCCGGCCCATTTTATATGACGTTTTTGTTTTTACACAAAGATATAGGAATGGGGTGTAATGATCAATAATTACAAAAAAAGAATGACCTTGAAAAATATTCTTTAAAAAATTCAAGCCTTTAAAATCCCCAAAAAAAATAATTTTTTAATGGACTTTGAAAACATATTTTTTTAATAATAAATCCACGCCTTAGAGGACCTCGAAATATGATTTTTTAATAAATCCACGCTTTAGAGGACCTCGAAATATGATTTTTTTAATAAATCCACGTCTTAAAGGACCTTGACAATTCTTGAACAATCCTTCTTCTAAAAAAATATGAGCAGCTTCTTAATCTCTTCCAAATATAGAAATCCACAACTACAATATCATTTCCCCCAAATCGGAAGATTCCATCACTTATTCATCGGCATCCATAGTGCACTTGGAAAACAAATAACCACACTTATATATATAACATAATCATCATTCACATCTACACCACATGCATTTACACATATGCATACTGATACATACATAATTAGTATTGTAGATATGTATGTAAAGAAATGTTTATGAAGAATGAAAAAAAACACCCATAAAATAAAACAAAAAAGACGCAAGACATCAGGCGATTTTCTTGTTCCCCATTATCAAATGCCAACATCCTCCTCCTCCGTCTGGCTCATCGGCGGCATGCAATGGCTATTTAGGGTTGCCAATATTTTCTCTTCTTAATTTTGCATAAAATTATTTGAAAATTTTTTGCATGAATAATTAATGAATACAATATGTGAAGAATACTTGAGGAAAATGGCATCCTTGGAAGCGAAAAATGGAGCTAGTCACTGAACTTTTAACAAAACTAGTCCGAGTCAATCATTAAGCAGATGAGACAGCTCTTGGAGTGTTTCTCCGACCACATTGCAGCGACTACATTGGCTATGTCATGTTGTGAGAATGGATGAGGATGCCGCCCCAGCTCAAAAAGCATAGAAAAACGAACCAGCTGATGGTTCACACAGAAGGGGAAGGCCACGTACCCGATGAAAAAATCTAGTGGAAAACAACATCTCAGCAGGGTATTTCAAATTTGATGATCTGTGCGCCTGGAAATCTTTTTTAAGCTCGACTTATGGAACAAACGTTCTGTCACAAGTCAGCTAAGTAAGAGGTTTAACAATTCCGGAGATATGAACCCTCCTTTGAGAACTCCTTACGGGGTTTAGACTTCCACGGGGTTTCTGAATTCCACATACAACTGGCGTCCACACACATAAGTTGATTATCTAACGTTTCAAACAAGGTCGGAGATTTGTCTTCTCTATATCTTCGAACAGTTTGGCATGGTTGACCCTTCGATAGGTCAAGTGTCATCATAACTGTCCGGTTGCATGGCGTGGTCTGGTTAAGTCCTCTGCTAATACAGTATTTTTCGGTTAATTGCACATCAAAATTTGCACAAATTTTTGTTCAATTAACCGAGGAACCAATTATCCGAACCCGCTTACAATGAAATGAAATATTTTTGACCCATCATGAGGTTCAATTAAGCGTGGAAACCAATTAACCGTAGGTTCAATTAACCGAAAAATACTGTATGTGTGGAAATGCCGTGCAATGCTGTTGTTGTGCTTTACATCTTACGAAATCCATGTTTATGTTGGAAAACTGCTTCCTAACGATGCGAGGAATAGCGCTTTAAATGTCTTTGCTACTGTCAAAGGGTTTACTTAGAAAATTTTAATTATCACAGCCTTGGATATCGGTTTTGACAATTCGACAGGGGATGGATTGACAGACGGTGGTGGTGCCTTATCAGCCTTCTTGGAGGCCTTTTTACGGGCTCTCCTTCGGGCTGACTGCGACAGTCCCCTACCTTCCGTCTTTGTGGAGCTGGTGTATGAGACGTCTCAGTACTCAGTTTATACTTGGGGGGTACTGAGGGCTTAAAAGTCTCAGGCACCAGCTTCCTAGGTGTAATAGGACCTCCGACAGGTTTCTCCTTCTTTGAAGGGATTACCGCTGTGGTCATCGTACTGGGTCTAGAAATCCCTTTCAATCAAGAAGTCCCTCACAATATCATTCGGATAGTTCCTGGAGAATTTCCTGATGAATTTGAGGTTCCTCTTGATCAAAAGAAACTTCTTTAACGTAAATGGAGTGGCTGTCACGTCCGATGAATCGGTTGCAGTTGTTAACCGCTCTCCGGTACATCTTCTTGGCAGCGATCTGCTTGGCATCGACTTGCCTTGCAGTTACTGGTACTGGTGATACATCCATCTTAACGACGGGAGTCTCATCAGTACCAGTATCCGCTTCGGCAGCCAAGTACCTGAGTTGTCTCGCTACATCACTAAAGGCCATTGAGATTGAGTTCGGATCCTCTGAATGTCTGAATCTGTTCGCGGAATAAAATTTGTGGACCTGTGGGTATCGGACTAACGTTCAACAATACCTTCACTCTACGTACCGTCCAGCAGTTTTCAATACAATGGACCATATGCTATCTTATGTCGCGACTTCTGTCTGCTTCCGACAGTCTCGCCTCCATTACCCCAACCAATTCCCAGCATTATTTGCGACACCAACATCGCTATAAGGATGGATGGATGCACCTATTCCCATTTTTTACACAATTTGACAACCATGTTGGCAAGCGAAAAACCTCTATTAAGATAACAGAAAAATGTCGAAAGGGGTTATTTTGTTACACTCCCACGTTTTGCTACGAGATGTAGGTACTACGTCATAAGTGGAACTTATATATTTTTTGGTTCACACACTGGCTATAGCTGAGGAATAGGGGGCAAGAGGTACGGCCTTGTGACGCCACACAAATAGAAATGTGGTAAAAATATGCAAAATAAAAACGAAAAAATTTTTAATATGTAATTATGAAGGAATACAATGAATAATACCACCCTGCAACAATCCAAATATTTTTCAAATCATTTTACCAAAGAGAAATCCCCAAAATTTAAATGCCCTGCTATGCAGCTCTACTCCTCAGGCATGTTCTGTTTTGCATTATTTATGCAGCAAGCAAAAATTAGTCCATAGATATTTCTGGGCCAAGAACTTGCATTACCTCTATTTCCAACACGTTCGAGATGTAGCAATATCCGTTAATATTGTTTTATATAATTCCGATTTTTATCTGAATTTTTATTTATTATTTTCTATGCCATTTATTTAAAGAAAACACTCAAAACAATTGAATTTGTCACTACACACTTTTTCTTGTTTAGTTATGCCGAGCGATTCTCCAATCGAAATTATTGTCGACGCCGCGTCCAACGTTTGTTTTTCAACTGGGGAAAAGAATAAAGCCTACTTTACACTATTCGTCATGAGAAGTCTTTTTTTCTCTCCCGCTTTTTTCACCGACTACAGACACATTGAAAAACGTTCCACCTGTTACGAATGGGATAAGACAAAATGCCCGATAACGAAGAAGTCAAGGTGGAGAACCCAAAAGTTAATTGTTTACGAATGATGTGAATGATGGAAAAGAAATAAATGTGAATAGCGATGCGTTAGTGTGGGGTATTTGGTAACCTAACAAAGCACTGAGTCGTATATGAAACGTAACGTAAACGTATGGTAATAGCAATAGGTAACATACTTTAAAAGATTTATATTTATTACGTATTTTTTAAAGAATACCTTTTCAAAGTTCTTTTAAGGCGTGGATTTATTAAAGAATAGTTTTTAAAGGTCCTCTAAGACGTGGATTTATTAAAGAATAGTTTTTTAAGGTCCTCAAAGGCGTGGATTTTTTAAAGAATAGTTTTTTAAGGCCCTCAAAGGCGTGGATTTATTAAATAGTTTTTTAAGGTCCTCTAAGGCGTGGATTTATTAAAGAATAGTTTTTTAAGGTCCTCAAAGGCGTGGATTTATTAAAGAATAGTTTTTTAAGGTCCTCAAAGGCGTGGATTTATTAAAGAATAGTTTTTTAAGGTCCTCAAAGGCGTGGATTTATTAAAGAATAGTTTTTTTAAGGTCCTCAAAGGCGTGGATTTATTAAAGAATAGTTTTTAAGGTCCTCTAAGGACCAGTTAGCAAAAGTCAGCTGTTTTTCTCAAGTCTAGTGTCAAAATTTGGTCTTTTGCTGTCAAAATGCATTATTGTGAATTGACTCTCATTATGAAAACGTAAACAAAGTAGACATTTTTGACATTAGACCATGGCCTATAAATTAGGTCACCAAGGGAGACCAGCTGATAATCGATACCTCTCAAGTTAGCTGTCAAAATGCATTATTGTGAATTGACTTCCATTACGAAAACGTAAACAAAGTCGAAATTTTTGACATTAGACTTGAGAAAAAACAGCTGTTTTCCGATTTCGATTGCTTTCTTGGTGACCTTATTTATAGGCCATGCATTAGACTTGAGAAAAAACAGCTATTTTCCGATTTCGATTGCTAACTTTGTGACCTTATTAATAGATCTTGTTTGATAGTCAGCTGGTATCCAGTTGGTCTCCCTGGACGACCTTATTTATAGGCCTTTCTGCGTTGCATTTTTTTTTGTTTTTGTTATTTGCAATTGAAGTTTTTCCCCGGTATCATCAGTGCCTTCTTCTGACTGTTGGAAATGTTGGTGGGACCTTCAAGAAAAATTTGTATCAACAAATTTCCATCACTACAACCACCTCAATTAAATTTCAAATTGTTGTTGTCCACAACAACCCCAGCAAAAACAAAACACTCAACAGGTGTTGATAACCACAAAAATGACCCGCCACCACTACGTTCCGTATATGAACAATTGGATGCAGTGAAGGCAACCACCAGCAGTTCCTGGACCAAATCCACATTTGGAGAATTTGCCGAAAATATGATAATAAAAAGATTTGAATATTTATTGGAAAAGACCAGCTATATGGAAGAATTAAGGAAATCGAAAAAGCGGATGTTGGAGATACAGGTAGGAACTAGGAGAAGAAATAGTCGACGATATAGGTAATTTTATTCAATAAAACGGATTTGAAATCATGACATTGTAAGGCATAATTTGTTTCATAGCGTTATCAGCATTCCAAAGTTCCGAAAGAATACGACTTTGGACTTCTGTAAAATAATTTCCAAAAACATTTTATCTAATTCTCTTTTTCTTGATTTCAGAAAAAACTCAATGAAAATGCTGAAAAACGGCGTAAAATAATTAACAAATTAAATGGTTTCATCGTGAGCAATGCCCGAGTCCAGGGAAATCAAATACCAACCACAAACTCTTTGGTATGTCCTTGTTAGTAAAATGTTATTCCCCCAAAGAAATACCTTTAATTTATCTTTCTTCAGAACATGTCAATGGAAAAACAACTATGGTCCAAATACACGGAACTTGAACAGGAAGAATTATCACTGTCTGCCCGATCGGTATTGGCCATTAATGAAACCTATGAAGCTGAAAAAATGCATACACAATTTTTGCATGTCGTTGCAATCCTGCTGACAATTGCCGGTTCGCTAATAACCTTTTCGTTGTCTTATATGATACGACGAGAACAACAGCAGCCCCGTGAGCAACATCATTGCTGTAATAATACGGCAGTGGGAAACAGTTCACAAACGCCAAAGGAAACATGGACTTCATATTTACATAGAAATAGTCGTTGGATGTATGATTGGATAGATCGGATCCGATGATGTCAATGTGTTAAAAATAAAATCGTATATTAATTAAAGCGGCTTTTTATTAAAGGATATTTTTTCAAGGACCACAACAAGGCCGGAATTCTTTAAAGAATATTTTTTCAAGGAAATTTATTAAAGAAAAGTTTTTCTAGGTCCTTTAAGGCATGTATTTATTAAAGATAAAGTTTTCAAGGTCCTTTAAGGAGTGGATTTACTAAAGAATGCATTTTTCAAGGTCCTTTAAGGAGTGGATTTATTAAAGTATAAATTTTTCAAGGTCCTTTAAGGCGTGGATTTATGAAAGAATACAATTTTCAAGGTGCCCTAAGGCATGGATTTATTAAAGAATACATTTTTCCAGTTCCTTTAAGGCGTAGATTTATTAAATAATAAATTTTTCAAGGTTCTTTAAGGCGTGGATTTAATAAAGAATACATTTTTCAAGGTCCTTTAAGGCGTGGATTTAATAAAGAATACATTTTTCAAGGTCCTTTAAGGCGTGGATTTAATAAAGAATACATTTTTCAAGGTCCTTTAAGGCGCGGATTTAATAAAGAATACATTTTTCAAGGTCCTTTAAGGCGTGGATTTATTAAAGAATACATTTTTCAAGGTCCTTTAATGCGTGGATTTAATGAAGAATACATTTTTCAAGGTCCTTTAAGGCGTGGATTTAATAAAGAATATGTTTTTCAAGGTCCTTTAAGGCGTGGATTTAATAAAGAATATTTTTGAAATCGTTGTTTAAGGCGTGGATTTAATAAAGAATATTTTTTCAAGGTCCTTTAAGGCGTGGATTTAATAAAGAATATGTTTTTCAAGGTCCTTTAAGGCGTGGATTTAATAAAGAATATGTTTTTCAAGGTCCTTTAAGGCGTGGATTTATTAAAAAAACAATGTTGAACAAATACAAATTAATTATTTTTCACAAAGTATTTTTTAAATACTCTTTTTTTATACGATAACCGGTATTCGTGCGTATATATATATATGGAATCCCCGCTTTCCTATGACAAAATAAAAGCAAAAGATAAAATTTTGTTACTCTAGGCAACAAAATAATAATAAAAATAATTGTTGCGCATTTTATTTGCTTGCCCAGCCATACAGCCAACGGGTATTTCTTTTCAAGTAGCTACCCCATGACTCTCGTTGCGTTTGCTCCGTCAACAAAGATATTTCATTTTCCAAAGCACTTCGACGTTTCGAATGATTATACGATATAAAAATTAGAGTTAACAGCGATGAGACAATTACACCCATTACGCAGACCAATTTCAGAAATTGTCGTTCTTTGTTGATCGCATCCACGAAGTTCATAACTCCCGTTGTGGATTGTTTATTTAACAATTGCTCAGTTTCATCCGCCTCGCTATACAATTTCAGCAAATGCTTTTCCATATCGCAGAGCTAAAAGAGAAAATGGAAGTCTATCGTGCCAAATTTCTAATAAATATTATTCAAATTCCCCTTACAACATCAATTTCTTTGCGTGTCTCTTCCAGATAGCTGCGATTCAGCTTTTCCATATCCAGATTTGTGTAAATAGTATTTAGGACCGCACGAACATCGCCAAGTTTTTTCATAATTGAACGCTTTCTATCGCCAATGTCCACAAGTTGTTTCTGGTGAAAAATAGAAGGCAAACATGAAATCACTTCCGAATTGATCGAACCTTACCTACATACCTGAAGCTGGAAAATATGCTCCTTGGATTTTCGTAAATTCTTAACTGTATTGGAATTCTCCAAAATCGGGGCATTGCCTATTTTATCGGCCAACAATGGATACGATGATTCTTTCCATTTATTTATGGACTTTATGGCATCATCCCTTATTGTTGTCCTTAATTGGTCAGTAGTCTGTTTGGCATCGCTAGACACCAACTTGAATGTGCTGCACCATAGTATTTTGTAGACCAAATTTTGGTTCTCAAGGTTCTGGATAATATTAGAGAATGCATTGTTTCTGCTGTTGTGTGACCGGAAAACTGTCCTGTCCTGCACTGCACTTCAGTTCTTTGAGTTCGATGTCTATTAGCCGGTATGTGGGTACCGATTGCTTAGATCGTTTTTTGCACCTCCATTTGTTTGCGAATTTAATGCAGTAGTCGGTATTTGAAAAAAGTAATCGGAGCTTGTAAAAGTTAATTTTTAATAAATCCACGCCTTAAAGGACTTTGAAAAATGTATTCTTTAATAAATCCACGCCTTAAAGGACTTTGAAAAATGTATTCTTTAATAAATCCACGCCTTAAGGGAGCTTGAAAAATGTATTCTTTAATAAATCCACGCCTTAAAGGACTTTGAAAAATGTATTCTTTAATAAATCCACGCCTTAAGGGAGCTTGAAAAATGTATTCTTTAATAAATCCACGCCTTAAAGGACTTTGAAAAATGTATTCTTTAATAAATCCACGCCTTAAAGGACCTTGAAAAATGTATTCTTTAATAAATCCAAGCCCTAAAGGACCTTAAAAACTTTATCTTTAATAAATTCACGCCATAAAGGACCTTGAAAACTTTATCTTTATTAAATCCACGCCTTAAAGGACCTTGAAAAAGGTATTCTTTAATAAATCCAAGCCTTAAAGGATCTTGAAAAATGTATTCTTTAATAAATCCAAGCCCTAAAGGACCTTAAAAACTTTATCTTTAATAAATTCACGCCATAAAGGACCTTGAAAACTTTATCTTTATTAAATCCACGCCTTAAAGGACCTTGAAAACTTTATGTTTAACAAATCCACGCCTTAGAGGATGTGGAAAAACTATTCTTTAATAAATCCACGCCTTAAAGGACCTTGAAAACTTTATCTTTAACAAATCCACGCCTTAGAGGATGTGGAAAAACTATTCATTAATAAATCCACGCCTTAGGGGACCTTTAAAAACTATTCTTTAATAAATCCGCGCCTTAGAGGACTTTTAAAAACTATTCTTAGAGAACCTTGAAAAATTTATTCTTTAATAAATCCACGTCTTGGAGGAACTTGAAACACTATTCTTTACTAAATCCACGCCTTAAAGGAACTTGAAAAACTATTCTTTACTAAATCCACGTCTTAAAGGATCTTGAAAAATATTCTTATAAAATCCAAATAATTCTTTAACTTCAAATCATAATACGTTATAAATCCCCATTTATACCTTTTCATCTAAGAGGTTACTCGAGTAACTGTCATTTGCTTGAGTGTGTCGGGTGGCAACATTTGCCCTAATCACAAATATGGCATGCCCACTGCATAAAATAACAACACACAAAGAGAGTGAGCGACAGCTAAAGAGCAAGAGTGTCAGTTCATATCGGGCAGATTAACAAAAATAAAGATAATTTTTTTGATGGGAATTGCAATATATTGAAAATTCAAAATAAAAAAAACACAGTGAATTAATTGTGAAATAATAATTTCAAAAAAACAAGTGTTTTCTAAATGAATTACAATTTTTAAAAAACAAGAATATTTGTGATTCTTTGTTGTGTCAATTCTTCTTTGTCTTCTTGAGGGGGCAAAGACAAAAAACAAAACGTCATTCAGAGACCAAATTTGTTTTTTCTTATTGGAGGAGCAACTGGGGGAACTGATTGCTGCTGCAGCTGGCCCACAATAAAAAAAAGTGTTGTAAGTGTTCTCTATTGTAAAATTTATTAACTATTTGTGTTAAATATTACATCAAAGATGGGCTGATGGTGTCATCTGTTAGGGGTTCCCCCACTAGGAGGGGGGTCATTTGTGGAAACAAAAAATAAATATACATATCAAACAAACTGCAGTTACCAACATTGCTACCTATAGTATATAGATGATGAAGTGTACAAAATGTGTGCGAGTGTGTGTGCGTTGAACTCCTCTTCTTGTCCCCCTCCCCTTCCATGTTGTTATTACGTCTTTTCTAGTTATTTCGATCATGGTTATTATTATTTTGCTTCACTCTATCTGCCTCTCTCTCTCTCTTTGTGACGTTTGTTTCTCTCTGTATTGTGATTTGTTTGGGGTCGTCCATCAGTCATATGTTTTTGTTGTTATGCTTTGTTATTGTTTTGAAATGGATTTTGGATTTTCTGTGTGATTATTTTATTAACGGTAATTTTGTTTGAAAATTTAAAAAATTTGGAATTTTCCAACAATAATTTGGGAAGGGGGGAGGGAATTATCAACCTTCCACAACCACCCCCCTAGAGTCATTAAAAACAAAAGGCCCTTATCTATAATTTTTTTTTTGACTGAAGCAAAACAAAAAGGAACCTCTTTTTTGTGTGAAAGATCCATGTACCTCCATCCATACCTACATATATATGCTTACTTTTCTATATACATATGTGTGGTACATACATATGTATATACACAGCTCGGTGTATATAATCCGACCAAATGTTTTCTTTGCATGATTATCATAGTTGGTGTTGTTGTTGTTTTGAACTTGTCTGTCGATAACTTCACTTTTATTTGCTGTTGTTGTTGTTACTGTTTCCTTTATTCCATTCGTTTTGTTTTACTTCACATTTGTTGTTGTTGTCATTGTTGTGTTGCGTTGTGCTTCATACAAAACTCACTCAAACTCACAGCAGGAACAACAACAACAGCAAACAATAAAAACTACTACGCAGTTCTTTTATGTATCGCCAATAATAATTTTTTGGTTTTGAAGATTTCTTTGTTTGAAAATTGTTTTTTGTTTTTTATGTTTGGTGCATAGAAATACATATTTACACACTATATGTATGTACGTGTGTGTGTGCCTACACACGTACATACATATAGATATTTATATACGCGTATACCAAAAAATAAATAAAGAAAATGTTTGTTGATGACTACTGATAAATGCGTAGTTCTCCACTTCACCAAAAAAGGGAGATTTGTCATTGACCTATTGAAGGTCTTGTAGAACTGCAACAGAGATCTACTAACTATGATAGATCCTCGGGAAGTCTATGTGATATTTCTCATAATCAAGAGTCAAGGCTCATTATAAGCGGGAATTTTTTGAAGAATATTTTTTCAAGACTTTCTATGCGGGGATTTTTTACAAAATTATTTTCAGGACCCATTATATGCGTGGATTTTTTAAAGAATGTCGTTTTAGGGACCATTGTAGGCGTAGATTTATTATTTTTTTTAAAGAATATTTTTTCCCGACCCATTATAAGTGGGGGTTTTAAAGAGTATTTTTTCAAGACCCCTTTTAACAGAGAATTTATTAAAGAATATTTTTTCAAGGCCCATATTATAAGCGGGGAAATATTAAATAATAGTATCTCAAGACTTCTCTCAAGGCAAATTTTAAGCGGAGATTTTTTAAAAAGTTATTTTCGGGACCCATTATTTATTAAAGTATATTGTTTGAAGGTCCATTATAAGCGGAATTTATTAAAGAATATTTTTTCCCGACCCATTTATAAGCGGGGAAATATTAAAGAATGTATCTCAAGACCCCTAAACGGGGATTTATAAAGAGTATTTTTTCAAGACCCCTTTTAACATTATAAGTGGGAAAATATTAAAGAATAGTATCTTGGGACTCCCTCTCAAGACAAATTATAAGCGGGGATTTGTTTTAACAGTTATTTTCAAGACCCATGATATGCGTGGATTTTTAAGGAATGTTTTATTTAGGGATCATTAGGCGTAGATTTATTAAAGAATATTGTTTGAAGGTCCATTGTAAGCGGAATTTATTGAAGAATATTTTTCCCGACCCATTATAAGCGGGGATTTATTAAAGAATATGGCTTAACTCTAGTTTAGTAAAAACGATCAGAATTTTTTTGAATTCTTTTCCAGGGGTGGTAGGTATTTGTACCCTAATTATGGGGATATATAGTTTTTTCTTGTCGGGTGTACCCGCTTAACCGATTATTTAACCCGGAAGTTCCGGGTATCGGTACCCGGTTTTATGGTTCCGGTTAATATAATGAGTAATTAATAGCTTATAAAAATACCTTTCCATCGAGTGGTAATATGATGGGGTTATCTCAAATCGTTTTAAGAGATTCAGTGAAAGAAAATGGGCTTTGGAGCCCGATTTTTTTTTTTAAAAACTCCCAAAAAATTGAACTTGGGTCCCTTATGGTCCCTCTCCAATCCTGACTCAAAGAATAGTGAAATATGTTTTTCTTGAGGGACGTACCTGGTTATTTGACCCGGAAGATCGGGTACCGGTACCCGGTTCTACGGATCCAGTTAATATAAAATGGGTATAATTTTAAAGCTTATACAAAATCTATTGAGTGGTAATATGAGGGCGTTATCTCAAATCGTTTTGGAGATTCAGTAAACAAAATCCCTTTGAAAAACTCTCTAACAGTCGAACTTGGTTTTCTTATGGTCACTCTCCAATCCTGACTCAAATGATAGACCACAATTTGCCATTTCTAAAATGGTGCCCATTTTATATGTGGCTGTATCTGTTGTGGATCAAAAGATATGGGTCTTAGAATCATACAACCGGATATAACCGTGTATCCGTACCCGAACTTCCAGATCAAATAACCGGGTAACAGGGTACGCTTCCTTCAAGAAAAATAGATTTACCCATAATTTGGATAAAAATACCTACCACTGGAAAAAAATTCAGAAAAAATATATTCTCATAATTGGGGTAAAATACCCAGCTCTGGAAAAATTTTCAGATGTTAAGCGGGGATTTATAAAAGAACACATTATAAGCTGGGAAATATTGAAGAATGTTATCTCAAGACCCCTTATAATAGAGAATTTACTGAAGAATATTTTTTCAATGCCCATTATATTTTTCAGCCTCTTTTAAAGCGTGGATTTATTAAAGAATATTTTTTCCAGCTCATTTAAGGCGTGGATTAATTGAAAAATATTTTTCAAGCTCCTTTAAGGCAGGAATTGATTAAGGTATATTTTCCATGGGCCTCTATAAGTAGATTTTAACATTTGCTAAAAACATTATTTTTATCAAGGTCAAGCGATATTTTTAAGGCCCTTATAAGAAGGTCATTATTTAATTTTTTATTTCAATCACCATTAGTGCAAGAATTTATAAATGAATATGTTTCTCAAGAACCAACACATGACATGGAATTATTATAGAATGTTTTTTAATAGTGCGGGAAATAATTAATGAGTAATTTTTGTTCAAGGTCCAAGCGGGGATTACAGAATATTTTTAGGGACTATTATAAGAGGGGATTTTATTTTATTATTTGTTCATTAACAATTTCATTACACATTTAATTTGTTGTTAGTACTGTGTATAGAATTCAGATATCAGCTGTTTTTCTCGTTGTTTTGATGATGTTTGTCCCACTGTCAGCAACGAACGCAATAAACAAAGTTAATGTCAAAACAATCCATTTGTACATAAGTACGTGTATGTGTGTGTGTGATTGGTTGTTACTTTGGCTCTCTTGAAAATATTGTACTCTCTTCAGATTATTAACGAAATTTCTGATTGAGGTTGCCAATAGTAAAAATATTAAAATGTCTTATGGTCAATGGTGGTGAGCATAGCCAAATTTAAGAGAGTTAAAAAAAAAAACATTTAGATATAGCTCCCACATATAGTTTCGTCCGATTTTAAGTAAATGTTGCACCAAAGACCCAATTTCGACTTTTAGGGAATTTTTATAAAAAAACCAAAAACCTTTTTTTTTGATAGTTCGGAAAATTTAGCGAATCGGATTGAGGTCTATATAGTGATCGTACCCGCTTTAGTTATAATAGAATTTCAAGGGTTTTCCAGTAAGAACATGTCAACAAAGCCAATTGGAAAACATGCGTCGCTTCATATGGTCCATTGGCTTTATATGTTGACTTAGCCATAATCTCCTCTTAAAGAACAATATGTGGTGTGTGATAGTTAGGCGATCGATTTTTTTCAAAGAGCTCTGGTACGGTTTCAGTCGTACCAGAGCTCTTTCGAAGTACGTTTCGTTGGTGACAAGCCTCTATTAAATTTTTTTTTCCGTCCCGTTCAATATGGAGAACCAAAAGAAGCATTTGCCGGCAGGTTATGCTTCATTGCTTTAAAAAAGGCAATAGTGCAAAGGATATTGCAGACGAGATTTACATCGTTTACTGGTTTAAGAAATTGAGAGCCGGGTTTAAGGACTTTAGATCCGGTAATTTTGATTTGCAAGATGAAGATCTCAGCGGACCTTATCAAGACTGTGCTCGATGAAAATTCGCGAGATAGTGGATGACACTAACATTGCTAAGACAACGGTACATAGGCATTTGATCAAGATGGGATATGCAAATCGATAAGAAGTTTGGGTTCCACACCTATTGACGGAGACCGGCCTTATGAACCTTATGAATATTTTGCAAGTAAGCCTCAACAATTTTAGAGAGAGGGGCATAATGAGGCTTCTTGAGAGGTGGAAGAAGGTTATAAAACAGAACGCTTCATATATAATACAATAAATCAACCTCAAATATCGTGTATTCATTTCGCATCGTAAACCTAAATTTTCGCCTGCCTGTCCGTTGAAATTACCACAGAGGCCTATATTGACTTTTTGAAGTTTTTAGTCCCATTATTCAACTGATATAGGACTGAATTTTTGCAATATGGGTTCAATGGTTCTAGGCTGATTTTCGTTTTTTAGATTTAAGTCTGCACTGTAATTTGACGTTCCGGTTTTTCGAGGAGTGACAAACATTTCCTTAGAACATTTTCGATAGCCACCGTACAAAGATCTCGCTTAATTTTCGTAAAATTGATGATCTTAGCGCAGTTTTTCAAACTGAGTGCCTGGAATTCGGCATTTAATTTTCTCACAGCATGAGTCAATCTACTAGCAGATAATTTACATTGCCTCCATTTAAAAACGCCTCGACCTAATTTAGATACATATTTTGAATGATCGTTCATATTTTGGTGGAGGGAATTGGACGTTTTTCCATGAGGGCATTATAGGTGTATTACAAGCACGTTGGCAACCCTATCATATGTATTTGCTGCTGCTCGAAAGTTTTTATTTTGTGGTGTGTGCTTTTGCTGCTGCTGTTTTGGCTATCAGTGCGATTTTGTTATTCAAAGGTATACGACGACGGTGACGACGTTTGTGTTCAGTCGAGTTGAGTTGTGTGGCAGTCGTGTCGAGTCGAACGGATGGCGAGCGACGAGTGAGTGAGTTAGTGCGTGTGTTTGCCAGTCAGTCAGACAGCCAGCTAGAGCTTGCAACTGTTTTTCGTTTCGTGTGTGCGAGTTTTCTTTTTTTTCTTACAATTGCAGACAAAGAAAATTTAAAACAAAAAATTAAAAAAAAAAAACGAGGAAATGAATTCTGTTTTCTGCTGCTGTTAAATTTGCAAAGTGCAAAAAAAAAAAAAAAAAAAAAAAAAATTTGTTGTGTGCAAAATTTAATGCAAGAAAATTACAAAATT
Source organism: Musca vetustissima (assembly GCF_032173495.1). Taxonomy (NCBI): domain Eukaryota; kingdom Metazoa; phylum Arthropoda; class Insecta; order Diptera; family Muscidae; genus Musca; species Musca vetustissima. The sequence continues at coordinate 49,978 of NW_026884015.1, forward strand.
TTTAAATCCCCACTTCACAGACAATGTAAGTAAAATGTAAAACAAGGTGTTGTTTGTAGGGGAGTAATTTAAAATTGTTTAACCTAGGTGATGTTTAAAGTTTTCTATATTAAAATTAAAAAAAAAAAATATTTGTATAAACAAAATCTGCAATTGTTTGGGACACGAATTTGTCTGTTTTCATTTTCTTGTAATTATTTTCCTTTGTTTAATTTTGATTTTGTTCTAAAACAAACTAATTCCAGACAATGCAAAATTTGTTGGTTGAGGGTCGCTCTCGTCATTTGTATTTCTTCTACTAAACGTAGTTGTGTGGTGGTCGTCTGTTATTGTTGTTGTTATTATTATTTTTGTACGCTGACCATTAATTTCAAAGTTAGGTTTTGCTCTTTTCCCCTTCGTAAATACCCCACTCACTCTCTCATACGAAACGAAACAACAACAACCACACGTAAAAAACATAATGCACAAAATTCGCAAGTTTATTTTATTTTAATTCACTTTGTTGTTGTGTAGCACCATCCGTACACACACACACACACACAAATTATAAAATCATCAACAATAACAACAACACACAAACAAGAGCAGCAGCAATGGTTATGGGGGCTCTCTTCTTCTTCCCTCACCTCACAAACAAAAAAAATGTTTTCTTCTATTGTTGCTCCTCTGTTCATCATGAAGTATTGTTGTTGTTGCTGCTACTACAGTTAAATACATTGCATTGCATCTCACCTCCATCAACGCACACACACACAGCTCACACTCTTTTGTGTTTGCTCTTGGAGTCTCATTACGTTTCTCCACCACCAACATCAACAACATTAGGAGCATAACAAAATTGTGTTCTCTATGTGTCATTATTTTGTTTTGAATAATTTCGTATTTTGCCCGCCCCTCCCGTTATAGGTGAGTGTGTGTTGTGTGTGTGCGATGCATATTGCGTGGGTTTGTATTCTTCTTCTACCCTTTTCATACTTACCTCAACTCGTTGCCTTCGCCTTCTTTGCCACTTGCATGTCGTCAATAACAAACAAAAGGAGAGCTGACGAACGGTGGGTTGAAGAAGAAGAATATACGAATCCGCATTTTTTTCTCGTTTATGTTTCTTCACTTGCGCCCTTCAGTCTTTCATTAACAATACATTACTTTATTACGAAGGAAGGCAGAGTGTGAAAAAGAGAGAGTTGCCAGATTTGTTATTTGGGGAGACTTTGTAACGAAATTGTTGGTCATTTGGAAATTGCTGCTGCATTGATATAAGAATGGGACATTGATAAAAAGAATGGACACATATATAAATATATGATATGGAACCGGGAACCGGTTATACAAAAGGAAAGTTGAGACAAAAAATTCGGTTATAATGTATAATTAACATTAATTGGAAATTGGTGCTTTATTGATATAAGACAGGGGATATTGATAAATATGAATGTGGATACACATATAAATATTTGATAGGGAACCGGTAACCGGTTATACTAAAATTGATACAAAAAATCCGGTTATATTGTTTCATTAATGTTAATATTGACTTGTGATATAAAGTCTTGTGAAATTAGATATATCCTGGGATATTCCATTTAGAATTTTTGAAAACGGTTTTTGGGGCTAGAAAGAAAACCCTTTTCCTGAACCGGATATTTTTTTTATCAAAAACTTATCTATAACATGACACCATCAAATTCTTTGTGTATTTCGCTAGAAGTAAAGTCTTTCCACAGTGTGATTTTGTGGTTGTATCTCTTATAAAACCTGTTTGGGGGTAAGAATTAAATTAATCCTATTTCTGAACCGGTTATTTTTGTAAAAATCCCTTAAAACTTCAGATATCGATATCTTTAAACACGTTGTAAATTTGGCTTACATAACGTGTCACTTTATGTATGTACTTCGTGCAGAACCGTATATTCGAACCGAAAGCCATTAAAACCCGGTTATATTGAAGCGATTACATAAACACAATATTAAATTATATGAAATTGTCTAATTGAGGAAATAGAGGTTACAGTATATTGTTGTAGTTTTTTAATTATATTATTTGTAATCGGTTATTGGAGTGAACATATATTTTCATAAACCGGTTATTTTTTAATAAAATGCCTTTAAAAATATTTTGTACATTTAGCTAAGAAATAAACCTTTCTAAAATAGTTATATTCATGGCGGTGTATCCTTGGAACCGGTTATTTAAAACGAAAGCGTTTGAAACCCGGTTATTTTGAAGTATTGATATAAAATGCCACAAACTTCAAACATTATCTATTATTATTTTACTTTGCAATATTTTTGCATAGAAGCTAACCTTTCTAATAGTGTTATATTTGTAGTTGTAACTCCCATGGAATCGGTTTTTTTAAACGAAATTTATATAATAAAGCGGTTACATTAAAGTGTATACCACAATAAAGCTCATCACATTATAGAATTGATGAAATATATCAAATATTTTATTTTTAACCAGTTTATAATAAAAACCAAACATTTTTCTGAACCGGTTCTTTTTGTTCAAATCTCACAAAATTTCGATTTTCTTCAAATATTTTGTACATTTAGCTAAGAGTGTTCTAAAAGTTTTATGTTTGTAGCGGTGAATCCTATGGAACCGGGTTTTTAAACCAATAATTATTGAAAACCAGCTTATTATAAAGAGATTATATTAAAATTAAAAAAAAAAATTGAGAATTATCCAAATACTTTTAGACATTTCAATGTTGCTATTTGTAACCGATTTTCAGGTTAAAGTAAAATAATTTTTTTCTATTCTGAATATACTAATTCAAAAATTAAATGTTTTAGGAAAGCTTCAACAAATAATTTACACACTGGGACTCTTACCTATTCGATCTAAAGCTGTAGCACTTACAAAACCGGTTTCGACACGCATATTTACTTTTAAAGGAATTATAACCGGTAATCCGTAGCAGGTTTATGAAATTTGCTCAAAAATGGAATCTATAATTTTTATCATTTGAAACCGGTTGTGAGGCTAGAGTAAAATAAACTTTTTCCAAAGCCGTTTATTTTATTACAACATCCCCTAAAATATTAAAAACGGTCTAATCTAGCCAACATCATGTGTTTTGCGGCTAAATAGAATCGGTTTTTTGGTTCTGATAGCGAAAATTATCTGTTATACTAAACTTTATAAAATATGAGTATCATGAGAGAGAGAGAGATAGAGTAATTTCTTTCTTGTGTGCGGGTTTGTCTTTGATTTGCTTTCACTTTTTTTGCTTTGATTTTTCTTTTTATTTGGGTGCTGCTTTTTTGTTTTCTTTTATTTATTTTTTTTGTAAATATCAAACAGCTGAGTGTTGCCCTGCTAGTGTGTGTGTGTGTGTGTGCGTGTATATGGTTTTTGTTGTAAAGACAATTTGTTTTTTTTTGCTTTCGCTCAGCTGTTATTATCATTGTTGGGGGTAGGAATAGAT